>NW_012102432.1:5956638-5993180 GCF_000951045.1 Mandrillus leucophaeus | reverse complement strand
GTAAAGTGGTATTATATGCCAAATATATATATATATATATACAAAATATGCCAAATATAATGGACCAATGCAGTAAAGTGGTATTATATGCCAAATATATATATATATATATATATATATATATATATATTTATTTATTTATTTATTTCAAGCTAGAAGCCTGACTTACCTGGAATGAATATATATTCATTCCAATATATATTCATTCCATATTTATTCCACTGGAATGCATTCATTCCAGGTCAGTCAGACTTCTATCCTGCAGCTTGAACTCCTATATCCAATTATTTTCTCAACATCTCCAATGTGGAGATGTCCAGTAGGCATCTTACACTTGACATTTCCAAAACAGTGGCTCTGATATTTTTTTTCCTTTAAACATGGAGGATACCTGAAATCCTATCCGTCTCAGTAAACAGCAGCCCCATGGAAGAAGTTGCTCAGGCCCAAAGCCTTGGAGTCATCTTTGACTCTTCTCTGCACTTACACCCCCATATCACTCTGCACCTATCAAATTAACCTCCCAAAAATACCTGGAATGTACCCGCTTCTATCATCTCAGCCGCCGCCTCCCTCATCCAATTTGATATCATCTTTGACCTGCCTTCTTGAGTAACTTCCTTCCTTACCTGCTTCTGATCTTGATTCCATTCATTCCGGTTGCCACATACTGGCTGTGTTCAGCATTTTAAAACATAAGTCAGATGTGTTACTTCTCTGTATGTGCCGGTGCAGTGGCTCCCCATCTCACTCAGAGTAAAGCTAAAGCCTATACAAGGATCTACATGATCTGCTACCAACACACATACAAACCTACCTCTGTGACACTGAGTTCTTCAAGGCTCAGACGTTGAAAACTAATCCATTATTTAAGTGCATTCAGAAGATTAAAACTCAAACACAAAGTTTTGGAACAAAAAAAATGTTTCTGGATTTAGATCAATAAGCCAGCATATAGATTCTTTTTTATTCCTGTTTTTTTTTTTTTTTAATTTAATTTAGTTTAAAGTTCTGGGATACATGTGCAGGACATGCAGGTTTGTTACATAGGTAAACATATGCCATGGTGGTTCGCTGCACCTATCAACCCATCACCTAGGAATTATGCCCAACATGCATTAGTTATTTATCCTGATGTTCTCCCTACCCCCGATGCCCTGACAGGCCCCACTGTGTGTTGTTCCTTTCTTTGTGTCCATGTGTTTTCATGACATATACGATTTTTTAATCTACATGGCCTGATAAGAGACTAAGTTTGATGAATGACAGCCAGGTACCCTAGTGGCCCTAGGACTTACTTGTGAGTCATTACAACAGAGACCGCTTGGCTCCCAAAAGTCAAAATATGTACTATCTGGCTCTTTACAGGAGCAATTTTGCCTGTCCCTGGATTAGATAATATCTAACAGCCCATGCAGCTCTAACATTCTGTGAGAGAGACATACTTGTCAGAGCCCTTGAGATCATGGGATCCTTCTGAGACCAGTTGTTTAAGTTATCTTCTTCCAGGACTCTGAGAGTTCCACCCTCAACTCTCAGGTACACGTCTACCTTTTATCCCATGCACTGTGCCTCACCACAGCTTCCCAGAAAAAACTCAGCAAATCCTCACCAGGTCAACTTCTGGGCTCACATATCTCACGGCTGCTTTGCACCAAGGCTTATTCTAGCAATCTTGAAATAAAATTTGCCAAATATGGCTATTTCTTTATTCAACAAACAATATATGAGTTAAAGTAACAAGAATGATAATCACAAAATGTTAGAGCTGCATGGGCTCTTAGATATTATCTAAATCAGGGTCAGGCAAAATTATTCCTGCAAAGAGCCAGATAGTACATATTGTGGCTTTGGGGGGCCAAGCTGTCTCTGTTGTAATGACTCATCTCTGCCGGTATAGGGCAAAAGCAGCCACAGAAAATATGCAAACAAATGGATGTGGCTGTGTTCCAATAAAACTTTATTTACAAAAATGTGCATCAAGCTGGATTTGGCCTGTAGACTATAGTTTACAGACCCCCGGTCTAACCCAAGTCAGTCATTTCATACATGCAGACAAAATGATTTGACACAAAGAGTAAATGGTGACTCCTGTTCCAGATGGAACAGGACAGTCTCAGTGTATGTCTATTGTCTCAGTATAATTATTACTATGTCCCCTTTTACTCTCAAAAGTATCCCAGACTGAATAGTAAATTACATGATCACCAATTGTAATGTTATGTCCTTTGACTTATGTAAATCCCATATCTCTCATGTGTTAACAGCGCCCTACAAATAATTCAAAATTGAGTACACATATAGCACAGATAACACTATTATTTGAAAAATGACCAAAGTTTATTAAGGAGGGCAGCAATATTGCTCAAATTTTTAATAGTCCAATACTAATTGATTTTCTAAAATTCAGTAAGTAATTTTGGATAATGGAACAACAGATTCAATTTATTATTATATGCTACATAAGTACCATGTAATTTAATTGTTCAAGAAAAATATCAATAGTTTTATTGTGTACAAACAAGCCATCTTTTGAAACACTAATTGCATTAAATATTAGGAAAATCGTAGGCCAAATATGTTCCATGTCATCCTAAGTTATACCATTACTCTATCCTATGACACACTCCAAAAGTTTCCTTCTTCCCACTGAACACGCTTTCTTAAAATATTCTGACATGGCTTCAAAGTCAAGTACGATCATAGATAGAGGCATTTTCTAGTCTTGAGTGTCAGAACAAAGCAGTCACTCTGGGTCTTAACGGGAAGCAGAGGCTTCATGGGATTGCATTTTTTTCACTGTGCCCCTGCCTCTTGCTCTACTCTGGCTTATGCCTTTAGATTGGATCTGGAGTCTGAAGACACGCAGTGGAGCTGCCCACACAGAACACAAGTCACGGTTAACCCAGTGTTTCATCAGCAGCATCTGTGAATGAGTTCACCACCACCCGTTCTCTGGCAGAAATAAGATAGATTTGGTCCTTACTGATGAAGCATAAGGTTGTAATTGGGACAGCCAGTGACAACATGCCTGTGAGCATTGTTTGGTGTTTGAGAGGATTTACCATTTTAAATAGCTTTGAAAAGTGTGCCTAGTATGAGATTTATGTTTTTAGAAGAAATTACATTTAGGAAATAATTTTACTCACAGATGAAATATTTAATTTTCATGACGGAGCTATTTGGAATAAGCTTGGGGGATGATTCCAAATGAAAATCATAAAAGTTAATTTCATGGTTTAAAATATAGCCAGCACTTTTAGCTTATCCCACTAAACATGGGCCTGAGGCTTACAAATCATTCAGTCATCCTCTGCCCAAAATAAAATCTTATCTTTGGAGACATCTGTGTGAGTGGTTGAAATGCTCAAGGGCATACAATTATTCATGGCTATTGTTGCCAGTTTAAATAGAAAAGTACAAACACATTAGCCTTATTTGAGACCTTCGGGTAGGGGCAGATTATGTGCTTTATAATTTATAAAACAGGCTATTTTTCCACACTTTCCATATATCATTCATTTGACTTAGATTCTAAGCTACTTGAGAGCACGGACCATACTTTTGTTTATAAGTTTCTCAGGAATTCCCTCGTTATGCCAAGAATTCTGGTTGGAATTGACTGCCCAGCTTTTAACAAATTCTTAATTACCACAGGTTTCATCGAAATCCTTAGCAATGCATACATTAGAAAGCACTAATAAGTAAATGACCACTTCTCACTTCTTCCAGGAATTTTCATAGCTGACAAATAGGCCACAGATGAACCGTGAGGCGACTGACTTAAGGCACTGAACGTTTCCAGACCACACACCTGTGAGTTAAAGAGATAGAAAAACAGGAAAGGACTAACAGGACTGCCAAACACAGTCCACAACTTCCAATCTAGTAGGTCCACCAGGGACACAACACACCGCAGCATCCTCCGGTTTACACCATCCCCAATCTTGAAGCAATATTGAAGCTACTCTAAGATTTAAGAGCAATGCTCTCTTTCTTCTCACTACAGCGCCACTCTGGAGTGCGCAGAAACTCTGAAGGGTAAATCAACCAGATAGGAGTAAGGATGGTATGGAAGTTAAGGGGATGGATAAAGCAGATGAGCATCCACCAAAATCTGTTCCCACCTTTAAGCATGTGGCTGAGAGAGTACACAGAAGATACGCGGTCCTGGCAAAGAAGAGACACAGGCACCGGGACCCCATGGCCTCATACATCTGGTATATTCCCTCCTCATCTACCTGCCTCCCTTCCCAAGATGGACCCAAGTCACATAGCAGAAAGCAGTCCCTTCCTGACGTTGCTGACTAGGCTAAATTTCTAACCATAAAAGGAAGAATCTAACCATTTATCTCCTTGACTAATGCCTCTCAACGTTGCTAAAGCAAGAGTCAAACATCCCTGAACCTGACCATCTTCCAAGGTCACCGAAGTGAGACTCTGGCATTCCCGATAAGAACCAGACCGGATCCAGCTGACTGAAGACAGGATGGACTCCAGCACTGACCTTTCACTGAGTTTTTCCTCATTATAATCCCATGATAATACTAAAATTCACACACAGGTGTAGAGATTAACATGCTGTGAGACATGCGACCCATGAAAAGACATGTTATCAAACTGTGCAGGTGCTAAAAGTTATCTGCCTCTATGTGCCTGCATGTCGCTCCTTTTCCCACCTCATCGTCCTTAAAATGACCACAGCCAAGCCCTTCAGGGAGTCAGGACCTCTTTCCCATACGCTGCTCCCTTGCTTTGCTCAAACTACAAGCCTATTAAAACTTCTCTGAGAAAAATTTGTTTAGACTGGTGTAATTTATGCAAGAGCCAAGAGCTCGGTGGTCCTCCCTGCGGTAACAGCTAAGGTATACTATGCAGCCTCCCTCTCAGGTATGTGCAGCCATATGACTAAGTTCTCCACAGTTCAACGTGGGAAACTGAGATCTGCTATTTCCTTAGAGCCTGAGCCTTGAAACAGTGTCCTTTCTTTTTCCAGAGGGATTAGTGTGAGCAGAACAAGGAGCCTACCTCCATCTCAGCTAATAGAATTGGGACTTTTACCTGTTCACAAGGTATTAGAGAGGAAGCATCCACGCCTTTAAAAACATCTAGACAAACCACACTTAACAGTTTATTTGAATGAATAATGATTTATGAATTGGGCAACATGCAGAACCAGAAGAGGTTCAGAGACCTCCACTGCAGTGGCATGGCAGCAAGCTTTTAATAGGCTGTATGTCGAAGAAACACACAAAAAAACATACTGGATTGATTAGGATGGAAAATTCCTACTAGAGGTTAGTTAGCAATTGGTGATTGGTAAAGTCTCTAGTTTTGTTTTACGGTCTACATTGGGCGTCAGCTTGCTCACATAGGAAAAAAAAGTGCCAGAGCTGTGCCAGCCTAATGACCTCCCAATTCAAAAATTTTTAATAACCCTTTCTCTAAGCTCTCATTCCTCCAAATGGAAGGGGAATGATTTATCTGATTGGTAAAATTGGGCACAAGATTCCTTTTTCATACCTGGCCTAGTCTGATGGCTCTCATTATAGATACTGTCTTACCCTCAAGGTGTACATCACCTTTTTATTAAGAGTTAACCCCGCTCCTAGCCAATGAACATACCTGGGTCAGGAGTCAGACCAACCTTCTTTGGACAGACCTGGAAGCCATTTCTTTTGGCTTCTGCTTTCCTGGACTTAATGAATACAACATAGGCTGCCATTTTCAGGGCAGCCCTTTGGGTAAGTGCCCTCACAAATGGTACTCTTCAGACATAACTCTTTTCAGGAACAAGTCTCCAAGTCGAGATTGGAAGGAGAGGAGGTAGTTGAAAGCACTCTTTTGACTTTGGGCCCAAACATAATCTCTCTTCACTGGGTTTACCATGTTACAATCCTCACCTTACTTTTGGGTGTATTTCTCAATTTGGTTCAGAACGTTAAGGGAAACAGGGATTTAATTGTTTGACACTTGTATACTTCACATAAAAGGGCAATACCATAAAGAAATATTACAAATTTTAACAAATATTTATTTGACTACTTCATCTCTGCTTTCAGAAATATAAATTTTGACTCCTTAGGGTACCACGTGGATATAATAATTTTTTGTTGATTGATGATTATTTGACACGATTTATCAGCAGTATTAAAAATGTGCTGTGGCTGAGACAGCTATGGGTCCACCAACAAGTCATGCTTCCCTTCACCATAGGGTAGAGTGGCTAAGCCAGCCAGAGTCACTTCCTAACTCTCTTGACATCTCTGCAAGGCCATATGTGTCTCTCTCACTGCGGAATGAGATTGGATGTGAGGTGCATCTTTTCTGTGCCAAGGAGCATAAGGAATGTGCCTTCCTCACTCAGCCTCTGTTCCTCCTTCCACTGGCCTGAAGCAGATTAGTGTGATAACCCTGGAGTCCATGTCCTGAAGATGGTGGAGCTCAATACCGCTTAGAGGAGGACGATTAGCAATACCCACTTAGAAATCTGAGTAAGAAATAAACTTTCGCTGTATTTTACCATTATCCATTTTAGTGTACTTATTACAGCAGATAGCACACCCTGACTAACAGAAGTGTATAGTGTTGTAGCCACAATTCTACTTATAGGCACTGATCCAAGGAAATAATTACAGATACGAAAAATTTTCATGTACATAAATAATACATTACAGTATTATTTATGAGCATGAAGCAACTTGGAAACAACATGTCACACAAAAGTACTTCATTAAGTAAATATATTTATGATAGAATACTTTTCAGTATTTAAATTTTAATTTTAAATTAAATAATATAGTAATCATTTGAAAAATAACTCATTATCACTTAACGAAGTAGTTGCCACACTTTAGGCACTATTCTAGGTACTTTCATTGGCAACAACCCTGTTATCTACATTTTATGGATAAGAAAACTGAGACACAGAGGTAAAGTAACTTGGCTCGGGTCACACAGCCAATAGATAGCAGAGCTAAGAAAAGGACATATAGTAAATAATATGTGAAAATGCCTGTTAGAAATGAAGACTGAAAAGCAGAGAGCAAAATAGATATGCATTCTTATCCCTATTGTTTTGTGTGAGAGTTGGGTCAACTGGTGGACATTCATGAATTCATCCAATCATTCCTCCATGTAGGCTTTACATTCACATAAAGGAAACATAAGAAACAAATAAATATATAATAATAAATTTATTATATAATAAATATATAATAAAATGCTAGCTTGATAATTCTTTGAAGAAGTCAAACTGGGTTAGAGGACAGAAACTGACAGAATGGGGTACACTTTAGAAAGGATACCAGGGACTCACACCCAGGACTCCACTTCTCCTGTGTAAATTTGTCAACCTGGGGTTTCAGGCCTACCAGGTCCTATGTCTATACACCACACCATTCGGCCACAGGAGAGGAGCAACCCTAAAAAAAATGGGGCTGGATGCAGAGGTCAGCAGGCACAGGGATGCTGGCAGGAAGACTGTCCCTGACTTCTCCTCTGGGACTCCTGGCTGCATGGCGTGGCCGGCAAGGAACCCCTACCACTGTGTGTCCACTGGTGCAGAAGGGAGGTTGGGAGTGGTGGGGAAGAAGGGGGAGAGGGTCAGGGGCCGGCACGTGGTGCCCATGTGATAAAGTCCCTAAGCGCGGCCTGCCCTTTCCCGGAGGAGCCCTGCACTGCATGTTCCCATTTTCAAAGCAGCAGCGCCATTCTCCGGATGGCTGGGGAAGTGTGATCACCTGCCCACAGTTAATGCGTGCGAGTGAAGGGTGGAGGCCAGTTTGAGTGGAGTCTTCATGACTTAAAGGTGAGGCTGGGGAGGAGCCGCCAAGGTCCTGAAGCTGGGTTTGTACAGCATTGTGTTGATGAACACTGGATGTCCACACACGAGGTGGGGCCCAGGGGCTGTGTCTCTGCTGCGGAGCCTCATGACTTGCCTCCTGAACTGGATTGTAAGTTTGTTAAAAGTAGGGACTAGGCCGGGCGCGGTAGGTCAAGCCTGTAATCCCAGCACTTTGGGAGGCCGAGACGGTCGGATCACGAGGTTAAGAAATTGAGACCATCCTGACTAACACGGTGAAACCTTGTCTCTACTAAAAAATAAAAAATAAAAAACTAGCCAGGCGAGGTGGCGGGCGCCTGTAGCCCCAGCTACTCGGGAGGTTGAGGCGGGGGAACGACGTAAACCAGGCAGGCGGAGCTTGCAGTGAGCTGAGATCCGGCCACTGCACTCTAACTTGGGCGACTGAGCGAGACTCCGTCTCAAAAAAAAAAAAAAAAAGCAAGCCTCCGTCTAAAAAAAAAAAAAAAAAGTAGGGACTAGTGTGCCGACGTCAGTGGCTTTATAAAATGCTCAATGCACATTCAATAAATAAATGAACAAATGGTAAAAACAATAATTTATTTAAATATAATCGTTTTAATTATAATTGAATTACTAAAATATAAAACTGACTTTTGTACATATTAAAAGTGTTTTACTTTTTTTTTGTATCACCTACTCTTAGAGATTGTACTTATGAGATTCTATGTGAAAAACACTATTCGGCGTTTCCCAAGCACATAGTCGATGGTAGTTCTTATTATCATTGTTGCTTTTTAAAAAAAATTTATACTCTGTTGATTCTAAAAAGATTTAAGGAGGTTTACAAAGATTAAAAAACAAGAAAACATAATGTTCCCTGAATTTTTCTGCTGTTTTATTGAAAGGCTAAGAATTGTATTGCTACTGCTGGTTGCTCTGTAAAATTAGCAATCCTCAGGAGTTTATCTACTCCAGCAACATCTTTTAATCTACTATGTGCCAGATACTTCTCCAGGCTCTGAGGTGCCTGGGTCACATCTAGATAAGAGGAAAATTGAAAAGTGACTAAATTATAAAGGAAAGCCAGGAACCACTTACCCTGAAGTTCAGGCTGATGGTCCATGTTAAGTGGCTGGCTGGGGAGGAGTACATATACATATATATACACATATACATATACATATACATATACATATATGTATGCATGTACTCATCATCAGTTTTACTGATATGAAGCATTGCAGCACATCATCTATAATTAGTAATAAAACGTACAATATTCTTTTTCATTGATTCCACAGAGCCAATTGATTCTCAGAGAATACTTTAGTTTTGCAGAACTCTTGTATCCATAGCCAACCTGTCGTTGAAACTGAAGCATAATCTGTAAAAGTGAGTTGCTTCCCAACTCACTATTTTCCCAGTAAATTTAATGTCAATAAAAGTAATATGTGATATGAAAAAAAGGAAAGGATCATAAGAGAAGGCCTTTCTTCGGGGGTTGCGTTAATGGAGACAAGGAGGCAAGTCCTGCAGAGTTCTGGGCAAGGATTCTGTTCCAGGCAGAGGGAAGTGCAAAACCTTGAGGCAGGATCAAACTGGGATAATTTGAGGAACAGCAGAAAAATCCAAGTGACCGTAATGAAGTTCATGGAGAGAAGAGAGGGAGGAGGAAGCAGGCCCAGGCCACTCAGGGAAGGAGTCTGGATCTCTTCTGGGTGAGATAGAAGTGTTGCCATCTGAGTTCCCTGGGACAGACAATGAGGTGGAAATGTATGGGTAGGGAGATTCTGAGAAGGGATATCAGGCATCTATATCTTCAGAAGTGTGAAGGAAGCAAGATTTGGCAGAGGAGGAAGTTGAACTGTGACGCAGCCTCTCCCTCTGGGAGCTCTCAATCTAGAACGTGCAATTCACTGCAGGCCATATATACTTGCATTGACTATCAGTAGGTGCAAAAGCTGTTATGGAGGAAACCATGGGTGAGACAACTCTCTTCAAGAGAGGCAGGTCCTAAAGAAAGACTTAGCAGAAGACTGTCAACAGTCCTAGCATCTGGAAAAATTAGTGCTTCAGCCCTACAGATGAGTATCTGGAAAAATCAGTGCTTCAGCCCTAAAAAGCATCTGGGCAGTGCAACAGAGCATGTGCTGTGGGAAGTTGTTAGTGGGTATTGAGCAAGGAAATGGCATGATTGGAATTATACTCTTAAGGAACACTCTTGTTGCTACATTGAAAATGATGGTTGGAAGTCAGAGCACCAGTAAGGAGACCAGTTAGAAAGCGAGTGGCCAATTTAGGCTTCTGACCCTGCACTGTCTAGAAAATAAGCCAGGAAGCAGTGTGGAGCCTGCTAAATGTCCAAAGCAATTCCTTTGTCACATCAGGGAATCAGAGCATCCATTGGAAGATCCTATTCATTCTTTCAACATGAGCAAGAATATCTGCAGAAAGTTACAAGAATCTCAGGAGACATCATCAGTCTCAGATCAAAGAGAGACAATGCCATGATCACTTGCAACAAATACATTAATAATTTGGTCCAGAAAGCTGATGATCCTAAAAGGAAGGACCTGCACCATAAAGGTGGCTTTGCTACCTCCCATTTTAAAAGTAGGGAAATGGTGTGGCTGCTAATTCAAATTGAAATCTTTGGCCCAGGCTGCAAAAAACTTTACTGCAATAAAGTACAATAGGTGTATATGCAAAGTTCTAGACATGAAATTTAATGCTAAATCATCTAATATATGAATTCGTCAGATCATAGATTTAATTAGTAAATATTTTGCCAATTTGGATCGTAAAACATCTGCCCTCAAGAAACTGGTTCTGAAACTTTTGTATGCATGGGAACCACCTTGGATGCTTGTTTAAAATGCAAATTCCAAACTTCAACCCCAAAGACCTGGTGCAGGTCTGGGTATGACCCAAACACCCAGAATGACTCTGCGGGAGGTGGGTGATGGATAACCGTGAGAAGCACCATCTAGGGAACATTCACCAGAAAGCAGAAGGCAGCATGAGCAATCGTATGCAAGTGGAAATAGATCTGTAATTGTTGTTACCATAAACAGCCTCTGTCCAAAAAAGTTGTCACCCTTCAGTGTGCCTGAGTTAAAAATTTTCCTCAGTCTCAAGGTGCTATAAACCCAAGTTCATAATGCTAGCTGCAGAAAATAACAGCTGAAAGTGGTTAACCAAAGGAAGTACTACAGACTAAATCACAGGAAGATGGGTAATCATGTGTACTTACTGACGCATCTGCTGCAGTGCACAAGAAAGTTTTGGTTTCACACCCGAAGTGAAAGAATAACTTAAAATCCCATAAATAATACATTGAAGAGAGAAAAGTCATTCTAGTGCTGTATCTGGAGAGGCCCTGCTAAGATAAAAGGCTCTATTCAGTGTTTATCTTGCTGCCAGAGAACAAGGCAAGCAGTGAGGCAGGGTTGTAATTGACCCAAAAGCACATATGAGAAATGAACCAAGGAGAGTGTACAGTTAAAAGCCTCATATAAAAAGAGAGCTGTAAAGTAAGAGTCCAGCAAATCTGCATTTCAAACGATATGAAAATATGTTTCATCTAGTATACTGATGCACTAAATTTGCATAAAATTCAACCTTTTGTCCTGGTGCGATTAGAAAGGTACAAAAATAAATTTGAGGTTAAAGCTTTAGCATCCTATCTCTCTTAGACATAAAAAGGATATAATTAACCAGAACAGTTGGTTACAACCTTCATTGGAAACTCTGGGAAGCCAATGTATTCCATTACTGATCCTAGGAGGTAAAATCTACAACAGATCATTGATTTGGTAATCCAAGATTCTTATCAATTCTGACCTACATAAAATCTAGTTGTCTTATAGGACCATATAACTTGTATCAGAGCATCCATATAATTGAGTTCTTATGTGAGTAGATGTTTAAAGCTGCCTCTGACTGAAGTTCAATTATCAAACCTGGAAGGAAGGAAGAAAAAGACTGTCATTTCATAATGGCTTGATACAGGAAGTTACATTTAGTATAAAAGTCAATTATTAATTATATATAGGAGCCAAGAAATAAAACAGAACAAAAGTTATTATTTTGATATTTGTAATGTTTTACATTAATCTTGTCAACTGTTTTTTTCTTGGAAAAATACTGTATTTAAGATTTTTGTTTTACTCTTATTCTGAGCACACTCACAATGAATGGGAGGCGGCCCAAATAAAAAAGTGTCAGGATAAATCATGTTGCAATTTAAAGCTTACTGTTTATAATCTGGAATCAGAATGTTAAAGTTAAATATATAACTTCCACTTCCATCCTTGATAGAGTAAATGGGAGATATGCCCTCCCACCAAAATCAACAATAAAACTGGACAAAATATTTAAAGCAATTTTTTCAGGCATTGAAAAATAGGTATCACAGAACTATGATCCTTGACGGAAGGAAAACAATCAAAATAAACTTCATAATAACCTCAGTTTTCTGCCTGCAGGCATGTTCCTTCTGCAGCACATGGAGGCGGAGCCCAAGCAAAACACCAGTCTCAATGAACCAACATAAAGAGAACAGAGCTATAGACTGCTGGAGTAGCTGGAATTTGTAGGGCAGGATATTAAAGAAGTGAAAGCAGCACAGAAGTTTGCTCCATAAAGCATCGTAAACTTTAAATCTTTGGCCAAGGGCTGTGCTATGCTTCTGTAGGACAAGATTCTGAAACATCTAGCAGAGCTTACTGCTCCAGGGATGAGACTTGTATGGTGATACCAGAGGTTATAGAGTACTGAAAGATATTGGAGTTCCAGTCCAGTCATAATAGAGAGAGCCAACTAAGCAACTGTATCCCTGAGTAAGGGCCATAGGCTAGGACAAAGTTCAAAACAAAAGACTTTCAGCCGCAAAGAAAATGACTCATCATTAATTTAACTGACTACCAAAACAAAATTCAACACTTTTTAAGAAAAGGTGATATCATCCAGACCACATGCAACACATCCACATTGTTCAGTATGCAACACAAAGTTACTAGACACACATAAGTAATAATGCATGACACATAATCAGGGGGAAAATTAATAGAAATATTTTATCCTGACCCAGATATGATTATAATTATATTCAAGGACTTAAAGGAAAAGATAGTCATAATGAATGCATAGGTGGTAAAAATTAGTAGAGAAATGGAAACTATGGAGAAAAAATCAACAGTAAATTGTTAAATTTAAAAATATACCTGAAATTTAAAAATTCACTGCTAGATTTAATAGCAGATTTCAAAAAACACACACAACTACTTAAATTTAAATCTAGATCAATGGAAATTATATGATAAGATCAGAAATAAAAAAGATTAGAAAAAGCAAATATGGCTTCAGTGACCTATGGTACAGCAATAAGTAACCTAATTGTAATTGAAAGTCTACAAAAGGAGAAGGAAATGGGGTGAAAAAATGTTGAAGAAATTACAGTCAAAATTACTTATATTTAGTGAAAAACAAACTTACAGATCAATGAAGTCAGAACTCCAAGCTGGAGAAAGATAAAGAGCAACACAACTAACAAGGGTAGACACATTGTAGTCAAAGTATTAAACACAAAAGTCAAAGAGGAAAATCTAAAAATTATTTAGAGGGGTAAAAAAAAAAGACAGCTTACATAAGATAAAAATCAAGAGATATACACAGATTTGTCATCAGAAACAATACACCAAGAAGACAATAAAATGATATACTTAAGGTGATTAGAGAAATAAAAGCCCTGCTAATCTATAACTCAATGTTCAATGAAAATATGCCTCAAACATGAAGACAAAATGAAGACTGACAGAAAGAAAATAGCTGAAAGAATTAATCATTAGCAGATCTGCATTGCAAGAATGAAAATGCTACCAGAATGAAAATTATGATCTAGACCAAGAAAGAAGAGTGCTGGAAATGGTAATATGTGGGCAATATAAACCAGTTGTCTTGTCTTTCCATTACTCCAAAAGAAAATTGGTTAAAGTAACATAATATTAAGAGTAATCACAAAATCACTAAAAAAAAAAAAAAAATGAAACAGATAAAAACAGCTAATATTCCAGTAAAGGAAATAATTTCAAACAAAAAAGATAAATAAAAAACGAAATAGCAAGATGGCAGACATAAATCTATCCACATAAATAATCATATTAAAATAGTTTAATATTCCAGTAACAATGCAAAGGAGCATCACCTAACTATGTCTACAAGAAACCTACTATAACTATAAAGTCACAAATCAAAAGTAAAAGGATGGAAAAATATGTATCTTGCAAAAACATATCATAAGGAAGCTGAAGTGGCTATAATAATACCACACAAGGAACACTTAAGGTGAAAAACAGAAATATGGAAGCATAATACATTATGATAAAAAAAGAAAATTCAACAAAAAAGCATAACAATTCTAAGTATTTATATATCTAATAAGAGAGGTTTAAAATATGTTAATTAAAAATTGACAGAAATGAAAGGAGTCCACAAATCTGCAATTAAAGCTGAAGATATTAGCACTCCATTTTTGGTAATTGATTACTGATTTTAAAAACAGTAAAAATGGAGAAGTCTTAAATTATCAACAAACATGACCTATTAATATTTGTAGGACAGTATATTAAAATTAGTAGGCTATAAACTTTCCGATGTAAATGGAACATTTAACAAGATGGATCATATCTTAGCCATAAAACAAGCCTCTACGGTTTAAAAGGTATTAAAATCATATAGAGTATGTTCTCTGACTACAACAAAATTAGAGATCAATAACAAGATATCTTGAAACTGTGAAAATATTTTGAAATGTTAAAAGGTACTTCAATAATCTAGGGTTCAAAGAAGAAATCATGAGGAAAATTGGAAAATATTTGTAAGTGAATGATAATAAAAACACAACCTATTAAAATGTATGGAATGAAGTTAACGCAATATTCAGAGATTGGTTCATATCCTTAAATGCTATAATGGAACTGAAGAGTCTAAAATCAATCACCTAAGCATCCACCCTAACAATCTGCAAAGGAAGTGTAAATTAAATTCAAACTAAATAGATTAAAGGAAATAATACAATATAATACAAGATACAAGAAACCATTTTAAATGAAAATTGGTAAGCAATAGACAAACTGAATAAAAATAAAAGCTGATTATTTCAAAAGATCAATAAAATTTTAAAATTCTAGCTAGACTGATGAAGGAAAAAGTCACAAATAACAATATCAAGAATCTAAAAGGAGACTTCCTTACAGACATTAAAGATAATAAAAAATTTTCAAAAATTTGACTAAATGAAATGTACAAATTCCTTGAGAGACACAAATCATCAAAACTGACACAAGAAGAAATTTAATATCTTAATAATACTATATCAAGTAAAGAACTGAATTTACCATAAATGCACTTCACAAAAGAAAACTCCAGCATTCAATGACTTCACTGGTGAATCAAATATTTTAAAAATATTATTAATCTTCTATAAAATATTTCAGAAAATATAGATAGAGGTTACATTTTGAGCCTGGCACTATCTTGATACCAAAACCAGACAAAGATTTACAGTAGAGGAATCTACAAGCAATATTCCTACAAACACAGATGCAAAACTCTTTTAAATGTATTAAAATATTAAATATAGTAATATGTAAAAAGCATATTGTAGCTAAGCAAGATTTATCCCTGGATTATATTATTGATTTAATATTTAAAAATCAATGTAATCACAATATTAATAGAATGAAAGAGAAAGACTGTAATCGTTTTAATTTATGATTTAGAAAAAAAGACATTTGACATAAGTCCACATCCATTCATAATAAATACTCTCAGCGGTATAAAATAATAAAACAGAATTTCCTGACCCTGATAAGGTCACCTGCAAAAAGCCTACAGTTAACATCATATCATTAGTGAAAGACTGAATGTTTGCTTCTGTGATGGGTAATGCGACAAGTATGTCCATCTTGCCACTTTTACTCAGCATTTGTCTTTATAAGAAAACGATGCTGGAACAACAGGATAAACATATGGGGAAAAGAAATAAACCGTACACAAAAATTAATTTGAAATGGGTCATGGACCTAAACATAAAAGCTAAACCTGTTTATCTTCTGGAAAAAGATATAGGATACCTCTACAACTTTACTGCAAACCAAGATTTTTTTAGAGAGGATTGAAACAGCAGTAACCAAAGGGAAAAATAAAGATAAGCTGAACTTCATCAAAATTAAAAGATTGCTCTTCAAAAGTCACCACTAGGAAAATAAAAAAGCAGATCCCAAAATCGGAGAAAAATTTGCAAATCATACATATGACAAATGGAATTCGATAATTAAAAGACAAGTTAACAAAAATAAAGACTTAAAGAGACACTTCATCATGAACTATATGTAATGGCCAATAAGCACAGAAAAAAAGTGTTCATCACTGTCAGTCATCAGGGAAATGCAAATTTAATCACAATGGGATGTCATGACATATTCACTAGAAAGACTAACATTCAAAATACAACCACAAATCTTGGCGAGAATGTGGGTCAACTGTAAGTCTCTTACACTGCCAATGGGAGTAAATCATGGTACAATTTACTTTGCAAAACAATTTGGTATTTTCTTATAAGTTTAAGTACACATCCATCCTATGACTTAACAATTCTACTTCTAGATATTTACTCAAGATAAATGAAAACATGTGTGTACCAAAAGTAGTCGGTACGTTTATAGTATTTTTATTCAAATGGATCACAACAAGAAACAACATAGATGCTTATTAAAATAGCATAAAATAATTTGTTGTATAATCACACAGTAGAAAACTACTCAGTAATGAAAAGAACTATTTATACACACAACAGAAAAGTGAGATGCCAGCAACAAAAGCATACATACAGGTTGAGCATCCCTAATCCGAAAATTCAAAAATCAAAATGCTTCAAAATCAGAAACATTTTGAACATCAACATAACACTGGAAGTGGACATTTTCATACATAACCAAAGTGACAGATTATAGTCAAAACTTTGTTTCATGAACAAAATTACGTAAATTATTCTATAAAATTACCTTTAGTCTATGTGTATAACATGTATAGGAAACATAAGTGTATTTCATTTTAGACTTCGGTACCATCCCCAAGATATTTCATTATGTATATACAAATATTCCAAAATCTGAAATTGAAACAAATTGAAACAAAATGCTGGTGCCAAGCATTTTGGATAAGGGATAGTCAACCTATACTGTAATTTTATTTATATGATGTTCAGAGCAGGCAAACCTAATTGGTGATAGAAATCAGAACACTGGTTACCTAAGTGAGTTGGAGAATGATTACAATGGAGTATGAGGGTACTTACTTTGATGAGAATGCAGTACTCTATATCTTTACCATGGTGGTGGTAAACAAAGTTCATCACATTTTACATTGAAGACCTAACCATTTCATCGTCTGTAAGTTTTACCTAAATTTAAAAAAAAAAAAAATACATTTTAAAAACTAAGATACTATGATAATCCTCTGTTTTTATTATGGGTTTAATGACTTTAAAACCATTTTATCTTTCCCTAAATTAAATCTTTCCCATGTGTAAATTCCTCTGGCAAGGTATTGGTAAATTAACTTTTTTATACTGTTGGGATGCTAATTCACTGGGTTTACTCAAATTAAAAAAAGCAATTCAACTTTTGGATGTTATCAATTATCTCTTACTGACTTGAGTATTTCAGTCCTTTAAAGGAATGCTTAAATCAGTCCTTACAATCCCACAAGGACCTTTCTCTTTGTGGACGTATTTCTCAGACATCTTATTATTTTCAGTTGTTGTTCCTATTTTTTCAATTAAAATTCTGACACGGGTATCAGAAAACCTTTGGTAGAATGATCCATGAAATGGTATCATGAACTAAATGTAATCTTTATATCCTACAGTAATTTCACGGAAAGTGTTTTATGTCTCTATCAGGTTCTTGTATTCCATAAAGAAAAAACCTAAAAATCATTATTCTAAGGATGTCCTATAGCCCTTAATGTTGAAGAATTGGATTTATAGTTCCATAAACATGTGCTATGCTGAAAACTGTTCAACTAAAATAAGTAGAATTAAATGGAAGCCACCTGCTATCTAACAGAAAAGAGTATTAGCCCTTCAGTATCAGGTGTTTAACGAATACTTCCAGCGATATTGCAAGTCGAACATCAAAGGCCATTGTCTTTGTACCTCAAAGAAGGAAATTTATCCAGGAAAAAAAGTTGTGGTTTTAGTTGTTGTTGTTGGTTTTTGTTGTTGTTGTTTTTGTTTTTTTACCTATGGGATGTATTGCTACTTGTGCTTAAATTTGGTCTTAAAAGGGCTAGAACCCTGGCATTTTCTTTTGGCTGTTATACTTACTGATCATCTCCAAAATTATGATAAAAGGTAGGTTAGGTTTAGTCTTCTGACATTATCATAAGTGCACTCGTTGATGACAGACACTACTAATCCAACATTACTGATGAGGAAACTAAAACTTAAGAAAAATTTACTTTGCATTTTCATAATGCCAGTTAAATCGGGTAATTCAAGTCTTCTAAAGTAGTTAAATCAATTTTTAAATATATGCAGGCAATACATTAATCAAATTTCCAAAATTTGTGGTTTGGCAACATGTAGGCACATCTTAAATAATGTATCAAGTTAAGTAGAAATTCCTGCTTAATGCTCTGGTAAGTCAAAAGGCAAAACACATTCTTTACTGCTATTCTTATGGTTTTAAAGTTTAGTGAAGAAAATAATTTGGCCTGAAAACACCTCGTCATCATGGATGTAAAAATACAAAAAAGTTAATAGTAATCTTTATTACTAGTACTAAATAATTGTATTCTATTAATTATAACCAACATTTATGGAGCATTTATTATATGCTAGGGTCCATGTACATAATAGGTCCTATTATACCTTATTATAATAAGATAGTATAATACCTTATTTGTGCTAAAAGAAAAAAAAAGGTGGGCACAACCCACGGATAGTGAGCAGAAGTAGGCTGGGTATTGCTTCACCTGGGAAGTGCACGGAGTAGGGGGGACCTCCCTTCCCCAGCCAAGGCAAGTGGAGAGGGACTGTCCTACCCACCAGGGGTACCTCGCTTTTCCCATGGATTTTTGCAATCCGCAGATCAGCAGATCCCCTCATGAACCTATACCACCAGGGCCCTGGGTCTCAAGCACAAAACTGGGCAGCTGTTCAGGTAGGCACTGGGCTGCAGGAATTTTTATATGCTCCAGCGATGCCTGGAACGCCAATGAGACAGGAGAACCATCCACTCCCATGGAGATGGGGCTGAAGCCAGAGGGCCAAGCGGTCTCGCTCTGCGGTTCCCCCTCCCAGGGACCCCAGCAAGCTAAGAACCACTTGCTTGTAATTCCCATTGCCAGCACAGCAGTCTGGAGTCAGCTCGGGACAATGGACTTGGTGGGGGGGAGGGATGACCGCCATTACTGTGGCTTTAGTCGGCGGTTTTCCCCTGACAGTGCTAAGGAGACTGGGGAGGTTTGGACTGGGTGGAATTCCCCACAGTGCAGCAAGGTGACTGTGGCCAGACTGCTTCTCTAGATCCCTAATAAATAAACAGATTGTGAATCTAATCAGTTAGGTTTCAGCAAAAAGGGAAAAGACTGTCACTTGGAGATTGAAAACAGGCTAAAAATTCGACTACGAAATTACCTTATGTCATTCTAATAAGACTCCCTCTGCTAAACTTAGCCACAGGTGGCCACCCAAAACCCCTTGGGAAGAAATGAATCAGAGACACAGAAGTATAATTTGCTGTATTACAGAAGATTAGTTTTGCCAACTGGCTCTCTAATGTGAGCTCTGTTTGTCAAAAAAAATGAATTCAGTATGACAGAAGTGTTTTCTGTCGCTTGCACGCTGGCCAAGAGTCGATCAACTCTGCTTGCCAAACAGAATGCCTCTGACAAGGTCACCAGCAAAGTCACCCTTAAGTGATTGGGCACAGACAATTATTACATAAGCACTCATGGCTCTGTGTGGAAATGTACACTGACCAATCTTAGAGACAGAAATTTCATGGATATAAAAAGAATATAATCTACTACATTCACCCTGTTGAGCAGTCAATTTATTGCCAACAGAACACAGTTTATTACCAACAGACTATAGACTATGCTTGAAGAAGACAAGAATTGCATGTTAATTTCTTGCTACTGACTAAACTCGGATTATTCTGTCTTAGGGACTCAAACTAATGATCACACAACTGTGCTCTGAATTAATACAGGTAAAAAATGAACACACATTTTCTTGAGTCAAATGATAGCTGTTCAAGCAAGAGAATAGATATGCTATGTAATTAATTTGTAAATAGTTGTGATTCAAGTCTAAGAATATTACTTGCTCATCATGACAGTTAAAGCTCTTGAGGCAAAAATAATAACTTGCATTATATTATTACACACATCAGAAGTTGGGGAGGTACAATGACATGGCAATTACTCAATATTTCAGCACAGTTGACTGAGAGCACTTTTAGGAAATGCTTGGCTGTAGAACAAATGCCAGCTTTGAAAGTTCACTTTAAGGAAAAATAATGATCTTTTGGTATCTATCTGGCTCCATTCTTCCAGTTCACTAACTTCTATTACTCAAGAGAATTCTTAAAATGGTCAGTGTCTGCTTATTCTTGGAGACATGTGAGAAGAGTCTAGGACTAAATAACTTTGGCGTTTTTTCTTCCTCTTATTCTCAAAATATGGCTTTCCTAAAAGCAAGGTGGAAAGCTGGTGATTACTTATTAAACTGGTGCTGTTAAAAAAAAAAAAATTAGGAAAAAAGGATTAGTATGACATTTTACACACAATTTATTCTTTCAATAGCTTCAATAGGAATAATTTACATACTACAAAACTCATCTATTGTAAGTGTATGAGTCAGTGATTTTTAGTAAATTTGGAATATTGTGCAATTATCATCACAATCTAGCTTTCAAGCATTTCTGTCACCCCCCAAAACTTCCCTCCTTTCCATATGCAGTCAATTCCATTCCTATCCTCATTCCCAAGTAACTATGGTTCTACTTTCTCTATATAGACTTACTTTTTCTGCAAAATTCATAAATATGTAATTAAGATATATAGTCTTTTGTGTCTAGATTCCTTTACTTGGTATAATATTTTTGAAGTTCACCCATATTGCAGCATGTGAAAGTAGTTCTTTCCTTTTTATTTACTGAATAGTATTCCACTGTATGAATATACCACATTGTCTATCCAGTCACCAGTTGATAGACGTTTTGATTGTTTCCAGTTTGAGGCCTTTGTGAATAATGCTGCTGTGAACATCAGCATAAGTCTTTATGTGGACATTAACTTTTAGTTCTTTTGGGTAGTTACCTAAAAGAGGAATCGCTGGATTGTATGGTAAATGTTTGATTTTTGAGGAATAAGCCAAAGTATTTTCAAATATAGTTGTACAATTTTGCATGTCCATCAGCAATGTATATGGTTTCCAGATTTTCCACATCCTCACCAATTCTTGGTATTGTCAGTCTTTTTTATTACAGCCATTTGCATGTGTGTGGTAGTATCACATTGTGGTTTAAAAGCATATTTCTCTAATGGCAATGATGTAGCTCATGAAAGATCTGATCAAAAGAATGAAAAGACAAGCTACAGAGTTAGAGAAAATATTGCAAGCAACATATATGACAAGGGAATAGTATTTAGAATATGTAGAGAATTCCCAACACTCAATAGTTGAAAAAAAAATCCAGTTAGAAGATGGACAAAAGACATGAACAGGCATTTTACTAGAGGATATACAAACAGTAAACAAGCAAATGAAAAGATTCTCCACATCTCTAGCCGCTAGGGAAATGCAAATTAAAACCACAATGAGGTAATGCTACACACCTCTCACAGTGGCTGAAATAAAAATTAGTGACAACACCAAATATTGGCAAGGTTGCGAAGAAATTGGATGACTCATACGCTACTGATGGGAATGTAAAATGGTATTTCCATTCTCGAAAATATTTTGGCACTCCTTAAAAAAACCAAACATTTGACTAACATACAACCCCGCAATTTCACTTTTGGGCATTTATCCTAGAGAAATAAAAACTTAAGTTCATGAAAAAACCTATACACAAATGTTCTTGGCAGGGTTACTTTTTTGTAATAAGCAAAAAATTGGAAACAATCAAAATGTCTTTTAGCAGGTGATTGATTAAACAAGTTGTTGCTACATCCAAACCATTGAATACTACTCAGCAGTAAAAAGGGAAAATTATTCGTGTACTCAACAACTTAATCTCCAGAGAATTGTGCTGAGTGGAAAAAAAGTTCAATTTCAAATGATCATTTGTAGGATTTTATTTATATAACATTTTAAAAATAACAAAATTATAGAAATAGAAAACAGATTGGGGTTGCAAGAGGTAAAGAATGATGAGAGGAAAGGGAAGTGGTGTGGCCATAAAAAGGCAACAGGATGAATCTTTGTAGTGAACGAAATGTTTTATATCTTGACTATATGAATATCAACATCTTGGCTGTGATATTGAGCTATAGTTTTATGAGATGTTATCATTGGGGGAAACTGAGTGAAGAATATATTGAATCTTTTCATATTATTTATTACAACTGCATGTAAATCTACAATTACCTTTAAAAACGTTTCATTATAAAAAATCTACTTACTAGAAATATAATCTTTTTTTCTGAATTCTGAGTTCTGCTCCACTTATTTACATAATTATCTTTGTGCTAATTCCATACTTTCTTGATTAGTGTGGCTTTATTGTATAAGTTCTGAAAGTTGACAGTGTAAATGCTCCAACTTGGTTCTTATTTATCAAAATTGGTTTGGCAATTCTAGTTCCATTGCATTTTCATAAAAATTTTAGAATCATCAGATAAATAGCTACAAAAAATATGCTGAATTTTGATAGGGATTATATTAAATCTGTAGATCAATTTGGGAAGAATTGATATCCTATTTTTTCCAATCCATATATGTGGACTATTGCTCTATTTATTTAGATATCTTTCAATTACTATAAGCAATATTTTATAGTTTTTCAATATTCAAGTTTTACTCTTATTTCTTAAAATATATTCCTATTTATTGTTTTTCATGCCTTTGTGGATGAAATTGTTTTCCTAATTTTATTTTTGGATTGTTCACTTACAGTATTTTAAAAGTTGGTTTTAGCATACTGATCTTGTATCTTGTAACCTTACTAAATTCATTTATTAGTTCTAGCAATTTTTTCAGATTCTTTAGAATTTTCTACCTACAATATAATGTCGTCTGAAAACAAAACCATAAAAATAGTTTTACTTTCTTTCAAATCTAGATTCCCTTCCTCCCCCCTCCCCCTCCCTCCCTCCCTCCCTCCCTCTCTCCCTTTCTTCCTTCCTTTCTTTATGTCTTTTTTGTTCTTATAATTCTTTTAATTTCTAGGGTCTAGAGTGACGCTCCCTGTATCATTCCTAGTTTAATAAATTTGTCTTCTCACTTTTTTCTTGATCAATTCAGCTGAAGATTTATTAATTCTTTTTCAAAGATCAACTTCCGATCAACTTATCAATTTTCTCTATTATTGATTTTTTTCTATTTCATTGGTTTCTATTTTGTTGTTATTTCTTTCTTCTGCCTACTTTGAGCTTATTGTTTTTTCTAAATTCTTTAGATAGAAGCTTAAATGGTTGATTTGAGATATCCTTTTCTAATATACGTTTTTAAAGCTATAAGTGTTTCTCAATGCATTGCTTATTTTTTATTTTTATGGATACATAGTAGGTGTATATATTTATGAGGCATGTGAGATGTTTTGATACAGGCATGCAATGCATAATAATCCCATCATGTAAAATGGGGTATTTATCCCCTCAAGTGTTTATCTTTTGTGTTTCAAACAGTCCAATTATACTTTGTTATTTTTAAATGTACAATTAAATTCTTATTGACTATAGTCACCCTATTGTCCTATCAAATACTAGAACTTATGCATTCTTTCTAACTACATTTTTATACCCATTAACCATCCCCACTTCTCCTCTCTTCCCAGCCTCTGGTAACCATCATTCTATTCTCTGTCTCCATCAGTTCAATTGTCTTAATGTTTAGCTCCCCAAAATGAGTGAGAATGTGCAAAGTTTGTCTCTCTGTGCCTGACGTATTTCATTAACATAATATCCTCCAGTTCCATCCATGTTGTTGCAAATGACAAGATCTTATTCTTTTTTATGGCTGAATAGTACTCCTTTGTGTATATGTACCGAACTTTCTTTACCCATTCATCTGCTGATGGACACTTGGGTTGCTTCCAAATCTTGGCTATTTTGTCCTTTAATTCTTTAAGCATGGTTTTCTTTAGTTCTTTAAACATATTTATAATAGCTGCTTTGACATCTTGGCCTGCTAAATACATCTGGGCCTATTCAGAGATAATTTATGATGTCACCTTTTCCCCCTGAGTATGGGTTACACTTTTCTGTTGTTCTTCATGTCTTTGCAAACTATTTTGTTGAAACTGGGCCTTTTAGATAATATGTTGTAGTGGCTTTTGATTCTAATTTTTATGCAAGAGAGTTGTTGTTGCTGGGTTTTTCTGTTTGTTTTGTTTTGATTTGTTATTTAGTAACTTCTCTAGACTTAATCTGCTATGTCTGTATCCTCCGTGATGTACAGTCACTAAGATCTCTGATTATTTTTACATTCTTAGTTTTACTTTCTAATCTTATTTTCTAGGGTTTACTCATGTGACTGCATGGCTTAGTAGTCAGGCAATGATTGATTAAAGATTGCGGTCAAACACCTCAGGCCAGTAAGGTTTTCACCCTGTGTTCCTGGATCCCCACGTGGTTTGGAGAATACTCAGGCATTTCCAATCCTGCCCGCTTCTGCTTTCTGCCAGGCCTCTCTCCCATCTTCCCTCAGCATGCGTGCAGTCTTCCAGTCAGCCAGATGTGTGTGGAGAGCTTCCACTGTCTTGGGTCACCCCCACATGTGTACTCAGCCTCCCAGTCAGCCAGGTAGAAAGGAAAAGCACTTATCTACCCCTCTAAGACCTCTGAGCTTTAGGATCTCCCTGTTAAGTTTCTGGTTAGTCTACCAATCTGCCACTCCCAGTACTGCAACCTCAGGTCTGCCCTGTTCGTTTCTTACCAAAATGGCTATTTTTACTGACAACGCCATTGAGTACAGATTTTTCTCCTCCCACCCTAAATCAAATTAGCCCTCCCTCATCGAGAAGCTGCTGGTTTTCACGATCAGCCCTGTTAGGGGTGGCAAATATCTGGTTTACTAACGGCAAATCTGTATGGGTGGGTGACAACCTCAGTTCTTGCCTCCTCAGAGGAAAGATTTGACTGAGGGGCATAAGACAGAAAAAGAGACTGAGGCAAGTTTCAGAGCAGGAGTGGAAGTTTATTTAAAAACTTTAGAGCAGGAAAGAAAGGGAAGTACACTTGGAAGAGATCCAAGTGGAAACTGTGAAGATCAAATATGGTGTTTAACTTATTTACTTGGGGTTTTACATGTTGGCATGCTTCTGGGGTCCTGTGTCCCTTTTCCCATGATTCTTCCCTTGCAATGGGTCACCCGCAAGGCCAGTGGCCTGCTAACACTTGAGAGGTGAGCATGCACAGTGTGTTTAGAAAGTTGAATGCATGCCCACCTGAGGCTTCCTTCCCTTTTCTGGTGAAATGCCCCCGGAAGGTCATACTCTGCCATTTTGTCCCTTAATGCACGTGCTCAAGCTCACTCGCCCAATTCCTGAGATCTTATTGGAAGTTGATTACCAATTTCAAATGTTTTTATCTATTTGGGAAACTGCCTCTCCCTGACACCTGCAACCAGCTACCATTTTTAGAGAGGCAGTGTCAACTGCTGAACCTGATGTTTCCCTGACATTCCTGGTGGGAAGGGGAGCCTTTTCCTGCCCTGCTCATGCCCATCTACCTACCTACTGTCACAGCCCCATCCTGGTAGAATTGCTGTACCTCCTGGGCTGGTGGTGTGTAGTATACTACAAGAGACATTTTGTGGCTAAGATTAATGGTAACCACAAGGCCCACTTAAGCATCTCACAGGGCCAATATGTGCCACTTAGCAATATGATACAACCTGGTCCGGAGATTTCCAGGAGACAAGGCCACCTCAGCACAGATGTAATTTTCATAACCCTTAAAACAAAGCTTACCCTCACATGAGTAACTTAAACTCCCTTTATGAAAGAAACATCTGGTAACTGACCCAGACTGAATCCAAGTATATGAAAGGAAGAAGGATCCTCCAAACCGTTAGAATGGTCCCTGGAGGAGGAGCCTCCCAGTCAGCTGGTCATCTCATCCCAACTGTAACTGGCCCATGCTCCTACTACCCATCTTGCAAGAGCACTGCCGGAACACTGCCTGAGCATCATGTGGTGTCTAAGACTTATCTTTGACATGAATCAAACCAAAGGGGAAAAGTAACCCTTGGGGAAGTTGGCCAATTAGGACCACCCAAAACCTCCAAACACAAAAGGAAAGGAAGCTTCCCTAGACAAGAATGCCACACTTTTACTGTTCATTCTTCAAAATCAGAAGTTTTTTTTTTTTTTTAAGCAATAAATGTTTCTCAATTTATTGGGGTTTATTTGGTCAATTTCCAGAGCCCGGAAATGTTTGTGACAATTTTATCCAGTTTTGTCATTGTTTTTATGGAAAGAATTTGCCAATCACTGTAGTCACACCTCTCATGAAAACTCTCATGGACAGTTTGTTTTTAATTCTCTACCTCATTATTTCCTCATTATGTTTGCCCATATTAATCCTTCTATTTCTCAGCTTTTGTATTCTAGTCTCTCAGTTTCTATTTTCAGCATTTTACTGTATTTCTCTGGAAACGTGGAAATGAAAGGCATAGCATCAGCTAGGGATATTATAGTATAATTACAATGGCATAAATGCATATTAAGATGGTTAATGAAAAAAATGTTAATAATCATATTAGAGTATGGGATTGTGGCTGATTTCTTCCTAATTTTATGCAATATGATTGTATTCCTATTGTTGGCAAATGGTGACTATTGGGATTCTATCTTCCGCCAAGAACTTATAAGTAAGGAGAATTAGGCCACCACTCAGGAATGAAATTCATAATTAATGTGTCCAAGGTCAGAGTAAGAATAGTTAAAGGCAGCACAAATGAGAGAATGGCTCCCAGGCCACCTAGTTTGATGGTAACTCAGGAGATATGCAGAGACCTCTGAGGGACAGCTCATGAGGGGTCAGTCATGGAGGCACAGAACTATGAGACTTGCAGAGGCCTTGTCGGCAGGTTCTTGCAAGCTCTGCCCAGGAAGAGGATGGCATGAGGACGTGATGTGTCTCGTCTGAGTGGTATGCCATCTTCATTGTGGACACAGGTGTATTCAGCTAACTCTCTTCATACCATTAGTCCAATTTTAGGTTTAACTCCCCTGCTCTGATGTTATACATACCAATCATCCTTCTGATTACAATTTAGCTTCCCATGTTGCCCTTTGAGAAACAGCCCACTTGGCCACAGCATGCAAACATCCCGTTGGCAGAGGGCTTTCTCCTTTTAAAAGTACTACATTGGCATCTGGGTGAAAACGCAGATAGTTATGAAAAGAACAGAAAGCCAAGAAGGGAAGCCTGTCTGGGGTGAGGGAACTGACAAGTTCATTTGGACCCGCTGAATTTGAGTGTTGGTGAAACAAACGTCAGAAATACCCACTAGAAATGAAAAAAATGGAAGCAAATTCTGGGAAATAAAATTATTACAAAGATTCAGGTCCTGGATATAGACCAGAGGTCAGATCATGATGCTGGGGCCTTCCTACCTGGGTGGGCCTCTGGCAGAGAACAGGTAAGGAGAGAACAACCAGGGCTGGAGGGTATAACACAGAGGTGGCACATCAGGCAAAGGAGACGGATGGGAAGATAATCCGGTTGTACAGGTTGTAGAGCTCAGTGTTATGGAAACTTGAGTGATGTTAGGAGTCATCTACTCAGCAGTCCCCAACGTTTTTAGCACCAGGGATCAGTTTCATGGAAGACAAATTTTCCCCAGATGGGGTGGGGGATGGTTTGAGGATTAAACTGTTTGTTCCACCACAGATCATCAGGCATTACGTAGATTCTCATAACGGGCAAACAACCTAGATCCCTCGCATGCGCAGTTCACAATAATGTTCGCAGTGCTATGAGAATCTAGCCCTGCCGCTGATCTGACAGGAGGTGGAGCCCGGGTGGTAATGCTCGCTGGCCGCTCACCTCCGCTGTGCGCCCGGTTCCTAGCAGGCCGGGGACCAGTACCCAGTCCACGGCCCAAGGGGTACCTGGGGACCCCTGGTCTACCTGGCGTATTAAAATTACATATTCCTTGGCTCCAACCCATACATATTGTATCAGATGTGGCACAATCTTCCAAAGACAGTCTCAGAAACCAACACTGTAACACATTCCTCTTTTGATTCTTGTGATAAGGCAGGCCTCGTTTAAAAATATCTAGTGCTGGTTCAGGCAAGTTTCTGAAAGCCACGGAAGGAGCAGTGAATGAGCAAGTAGGAAGGAAACGAAGAACTGAGAGGAGTTAAATGGGGCATCAGGAATAAGCGGTACTGTTTATTGAAAAAGGAAAATATTTAAGGGAGAGGAAGCAGAAAATTTAAACGCTGGGTAGCTGTCGGGGGCGTGGTTGTGGATGAGAGAGTAACTTGCAGAGCAAGGCAGATCTTAGAGAGGTAATCGCTCCGTGAAGGGAGGGGCCAGCCTGACTTAACTCGCATTTGCCCGCAGCTCTCTAGCAAACACCCTGCACATGGGAGGCTCTTTATAAGTAATTGTGGCATAGGTGATTCAGGCGTGGGACCCAGCTAACATTTAGAGGGGCTAACCTTAGAAAGGAGAGTGGTGTTTTCTTCCTCTCATGCTGTAGGGAAGGATGAAAGAACGCAGAGAAGCTGTTTAAGTAACAGAAGGAAAATTAAGCTGATATCTAATGGACAGGATTTTTTTTTTTTTTTTCTGCTAAGAGGGCCATGCTTTAAGCGAGATGGAGGAGGAACTTGACAATACAACTGTAGAGAAATGTCTACACTTGATTCCTTCTAAATGCAGCTGCTCTGTCTTATCTACTGTTTGTATTTTTAAATGGTCCGAGGTGATAACTCTTACAAACAAAAATGTTGTTCAATCAGTAAATCAGTAAAGAATTTCAAAGTCACAAATCAAAAGATGAAGAACTTGTAAATTGCAATTTCCCTTAAAAGGCGGGAAGGAAATAGTGACTTGACCCAAAGCAACGGCAGCAGCTGATTACTGTGGAAACAGAAGCAAATTCTGGCAGTGATTCGGAGGAAAATATGGGGTATGATCAATTTCTTTACGTTTGCTTTCCTGACTAAACAAGAAGGGACATTCTCTGGGGTCTTTGCCGGGTGTGGGGCCAACAGACGGCACTACCGATAAGGCTGCCGCCAAATGGTTGGTTAGGGCTGGGACTTCATTCAAGATGCACGCCCATCGGGAGCAGGCTAGAACAAGGCAGCACGGCAGGATAGATAGGCAAACCCAAAAGGACAGCGGTGCTGCTTCAAACAGCTTTAGGAGACTTGTCAGAGCTGCCAGTGTAGCTATGGCTGCTGTATCATCTTAATGCACACCTGAATATGATCCTAGAGCACGATCCCAGCTTCAACACATCATCAGGGCATTCTGATGTGGGAGAAGACACATGGAAAAGATTATGACACATCCAAAAGTACACTAGAAATTTAGCTTAAGGTACAGATTCTCTGCAATTTGAGACAGGTGCTTTCTGCATATTTGTTACTATCACGAATGGATTATCAAGAGGTAATGCCTCTTCTGTTACCTTACATGAGTTTTTTTGTTGTTGTAGTCAGATCATTTTAATTGTTTAGGATTGCACTTGAGTACCACCGGTGAAAGGAGTAGCAAGCCGCTGCTGATTCATCTTGTAAGGAAACAAGAGCACCAGGAATTACTGAAAATCAAAACAACTTGAAAGAAAAAACAGTGTGGTATATTCTAAATATGTCACTCATAAGCACTTTCAGATAATGTCACAATTTAGTTCTTAATTTAGCAATTAAGAACATTATAAGAAGTGGATGCCCATAGCCCCACCAAACTATAGTCAACCATCTATCAGTATTCAAGAGCATAATAAAAGAGGTCATATTAAGCAAAAAAAAAAAAGTGGATAGATTGAGATTGGTGCAAACTTTTCCAGTGCTGTTCCTTAAAACTCCAAGAATATGTCATTTTAATTGTGAGCCATTTTCTTGTCCCACAAGACAGCTTCTTCTAATTAATCATCCCCAAACTTTCTAAGCTGTTTCATCTCAAAATTTTCTATTTTAAATAAAAAAGGAAAAAATATTTATTCTGCAATAAAAAATAGCCAAACGTTCTATTGAGTGTACTATATTTATAAACCATGCTGTAAATGCCAAACCATGCTACATATGCCAAAGTATACAACACTTACCACTCAGCCTCAATAATAATAAATTGAAAGACGTAATAATAGAAATGTACTCTTTCACACTGTATATTACTGAAAGTTTCACATAAATTCTTGTTAATTAAATTATACTTACATGAGAAAAATTCTATGGTGAATTATTTTGTAAATGAAAAAGTGCTTTTGAATAAGAGCAATGTTTCCTCATCTGTCTTTTACAACACTTGGAAGTTATATATGTTGTGTATTTAAATGAGGGAAAATGTACTTTTGTTTATAAATTACCAAATGTTATTATCTGAAGCCTTTTGCAGCTGGGGCACCCCACAGTCTCTGCCCCACAGGGGAGGGTAGCTTGCCGTGGCAGCTGGAAAGTGCTGAAATATGAGCGTAAGTGTGATATACAGTTAAATGTGGGAGAGGAGTTTGGAGCAACAGGTCTAAGGAACAAGTGCAAGCTACAACAAGGAGAAAGGGCAAAGGGGTGGGATGGAAGGAGAACTGAGGTGTTGGGGAAGGGAAGCACAGGCAAGTTAAGCACACAATTAAGGATGTGGACAATGACCTAGGATAGAGTGTGTGAGTGGTGTGGGGGGGGTGTGTGTGTGTGCACACATGCACACCCACAACTCATGTGTATAATAGCCTCATTGGAGAAGATTGTATATATTTAAGTTATAAACAGAATCTAGGCCATAGTGAGCTGAGTTGCTTATAAAGCGAGAGACTGGAACATAGGTTGAATATTTGACATATTCCTGGAGGTTGAAAACGGTCATTATAGACATGTTAGAATTCTCATATCAAAGCCCATGCCAATTTCACACTTTGAAAACTGGTGCGCCAAAATATGAAAACCAGAAGTCTAGCACAAGCCTAAAATGTTTGACAGAAACACTATGATTGTGTCCAAGCTTATAGTTAGGATGACCTTATCATTAATAAGAATTACACCCATATAAAATTCTTGGAACACAAGAGAAAAAAAGCTAATCTTCTAATGAATAGAGCATGTTCAAAATAAAGATGAGGACTGGGAAATCACAAAGTGTCTCTGAACAACTGTAGGAAAGGGGTCTATGTGAGAACTGAGCCATGGATGCAGGCACAGACCACAGCATGGGGGAAGGTCTGGTGCTGCCGTGGCTTCCCCACAATGTGATGCAAGGATCTGGGAGGAACGCTGCCTGTGTGCCAGGAATCAGAAGGAGGCACTGGTCTGAAGACTCGGGTCCTGGAGGAAAGCTTCATTGTCTCCCAGGAAGGCTGGTGCCAGGCAGTGATGTTATGTCTCAGGACCCACCCAAGTCCTGTTTACCAAATGGAGTAGAAGAGAATGATTTCCTACTGAGGAGTATCAATGACAAGCACACTTGGATTTTGATGTCTGTCCTGACCAACATAGCTCAAGTTGTCCCCTCCATTCACTATCCTACTCCTCTTTTTAATTGTTTAGAGCCTGCATTGCCAGCTGAAAACATGGATTTGTTTTTCAACTTTCTTACTCATTTCCTTATGGTAATGTTTATTTGTTTTGAAGATGTCCTAGCTATTTATGAGCTATGGGCTGAATATTTGCGTCTCCCCCAAATTCACCTGTTGAGATTCTAACCCCTAATGTGATAGTATTAGGAAGTAGGGCCTTGGAAGGTGAGTAGATCCTGAAAGTGGACCTCCCATGGATGAGATTAGCGCTTTAATAAAAGGGAGCCCGAGAGCTCTCTCGCCCTCTTTCCACCATATAGGGGTATCATGAGAAGATGGCCATCTTCCTAAGAAAATTTAAGTATAATTTTCTTTTTCTTTGAAAACCTAATGACCACCATATTGAATTTGCAGTCACCTAAGCCCCTATGTAAATCTCACATGTGCTAATGTCTAGCGAAGTCTGTCATGATCTGATCAGTGTTTCAGCAGAGTTTAAAACCTCCACAAGGAATGATACATTTAATAGCTATTTATCTTTCTTTAATGATTCAAGGTATTTTTATTTTAATGATCCAAGGTATTTTTACTGTGTTATTTATTTGTAACACAAAATGTGTCATTGTAGCCATTTTTAAATATATGGTTTAGTGGTAAGAAGTGCCTTCATATTGTGCTACTGCCACCACCTTCCATCTTCAGAACTTTTTCATCTTCCTCGACTGAAACTCTGTGCCCATTAAACAATAATTCCCCTCCCTCCAGAATGGAAACTACCATTCTGCCTTATGTCTCTATAATTTTGACTACTCTAGGTACCTCATATAAGTGGAATCATATAGCATTTATCTTTTTGTGACTGGCTTATTTCACTGAGTATGTCCTCAAGGTTCATCCATGTTGTACCATGTGTCAGAATGTCCTTCCTTTCCCAAAGACTAACATTTCATTGTCCATGTATCCATATCCATGTATCCATAAACATTTTGTTTATTCATTCTCCAAACAATGAACACTTAGGATGCTTCCAACAGTTTATTCTTATCATACAGGCATTTATTCCACTCAACAAAAGTACATTGAGATCCTAACTCCATTGTCCCGAACACCTGGTTCACCTGCCAGCTTCTGTTCGCCACAGTGTGTCCTCAACCCCTTTATTGACTTTGCAGGCCCTCAGCACATCTATTTTCCTTCCCAGATATGACTTTTCACCACAGCTGTGGTTATGGCAAAGTCCTTCTCATGCTTAAGAATCCAATTCAAATACCAGCTTCTTTTTCAAAATCTCTCCCTCTCCCCAAGGTTCCTCTATTCCCAAAGCACTTTGTGCACCAAAACAGCCCCAGTCATGATGAATTGCAAGTATTTTAATTATGCATATTTTCCACCTCTGTATTATATGTTCACACCAAATAAATCTTTCAGCTCCCAGGGTTTAGCCCAGTAACTGGTACATAATTGGTACTCAGTGAATATTTGTTGAATGAATTAATACAAATATGAATTCTCCTTTCTCTTTTCACTGTTTTCCAAAATTAAAAAGTAAGTTGGAAATAATATATTGTATGAGTAATTTTCATCCTTTGTCTTCCAAAACAGGCTGAAGGGTCTTCTCCCTCGCATTACAATATATAGCCTTCAGTTAACATGATAAGCTAATATCAAGTAAGAATTCAATTATTTAATAAATGAAAAATTTGAAAGAGACATAAAAGAAGGAAAAGCAATGACAGGCTGGCATAAAAACATTGTCTTCTCACAAGGCTGCCTGCTTTCTTCTGTCGTGTTTAGTGGACCCACATACAAGGCTTTGATTCAGATAACTGTAATGATTAGATCTCTATGCAAATCTGCCCCGTCCTGAGAATGTGTGACTTATTTTGCTACCTTCCAACTCCCAATGGCATCAAACAGTAACAGCGTTCTGGACAGATGGAGTTGACGTGATAACACATAGGGGCAGCCTATCAAGAAATACTTCTGACTAGTTGTAAGTGAATGCTGCATCTTCAGCTGCATAAAAATAAATGCTACAATTTATCTCATGGAGGAGGCATGGTAGCAAAATAAAATAGAGATTAAGTAAACTTTCCTGTCTGTTGGCCACCTTAGATATTCTTTCAAAGTTTCTATTGCTGTTTGAAAATATTGCAAACATTGGCACAATTCCCCATTACTAGCAAGAATCCAGCATTAAAAAAGAAGTGCTTAAAATACAAATAAGATGTGCTGACCTAAATGTGTGGAGAAAACACACATGAGGCCACATTTGCACAGTCAATAATTTTCTTGTTTCATTTTCTTAAGTGACCAAATTTACCCAGATATTGACTGGGCAAGATTGATAAATAAACTATCTTTATTTAACAATCCTAAACTGCAAATGTGTTTTTAATATATACATTAATATCTACTAGTACTAAAAGAAAGTATAGACCAAAACAGACATTATTTTTTTCTGCTGAGCCCCGGAGTTACATGACTGCCACTAATTTTAGGGTGGGGAACAAAGGACGTTTAAGGGTTCCAACTCCTCAAACCTTCCAAAACTGCAGGTCTGGTTTTAGCTGTTTTACACAATGGTTATCTGCCAAAGAGATTCCATGATTTCCAAAACTCAGAAAATCCCTATACTAAAAATATAGAAACCTGAAGGCAGCAGAATCTCATGGAAAAGAACTGGGGCTCAAATTACCAGCGATCTAGTTCAGCCTCTGCTACTAACTAGACCTGTCACATTGGACAAACCACAGGAAATCTCTGGGCCTCAATTTCCTCATCTCAAAACTAATCCAAGATATAAGAATCTATAGTCCATTTCGGCTCAAAGATTCTGAAATCCAAATAAAATTTTGAAAAAACATGAATAGTCTATTGTAGATATGTAAATACAACCTTTATTTGAGAATTTTTTAAAGGAATTTTATTTCATAATAGCAATGGCCTTCCACGTAATCAATGTAATGTGTGAGAGTCTTCTGTCTTTACACTGTGTTTCTTTCGTGTTTAGTCTCAATCCTTTCCTTGGAATTCCGTTCCTGTTGGTTTGGGTTGCCTGATTAGAAACTATGAATGCCTGAACCAGACCTCCTATTCAATTTGCTCAACTTATTAATTATTTAAATTATATAGTTCAATTAGACTGAAATGGAGATCCCTAGTACCCCAAAGTAATTAAGAGGATACAAGCTCTAATCCATAATTCAAAAATTATAAAGATATGACTGCGTGAAAGATGCTTGCCCAAGAGCCCAAGGCTTTTCCATATGTCAGAGCAAATGTTTCTTTATGTTGCCAATAATATCTTCTATATACTGCAAAGTAATAGTATATCCACTATCTTTGGAGTATCATATATGAGTGGGATAAGCAAACATACCAGTACATACCAGATTTTCAGTCACGTTACCTCATTTAATTTTCACAATGGTGCCATCAGATGTGTGCACATGCACATGTGTTGTCTGTGTGTGTGTGTAATGAGGAAATTCTCAAAGAGATTAATTATGCTTCCCAAGGTTACACCTAGTGGAGTCAGCGATCTGGAATTAAACACAAGTTTTGAAATCCCATTCATTGTCCTATCCACTACATTAATTCTCTTGACAATAGAATTTTTTATCTCGGGTAGCTGCCAAATCTTAAGCCTCTACAAAGTGCAAGGGCGCTGTGGGAGAAACAAAAACTCTTCCCTCTGAAGCTCGCACTTGTCTAGTTGACAGACAAAGCACAGAGAAAGTACCATGAGTTTGGCTGCTCTTACATGGCTATAGAGGAATACCTGAGGCTGGGTAATTTATAAAGAAAAGAGGTTTAATTGGCTCGCGGTTCTGCAGGCTGTATAAGCGTGGTGCTGGCATCTGCTTGGCTTCTGGGAAGGCATCAGGGAGCTTGTACTCATGACAGAGGGGGAAGCAGGAGCAGGCACATCACATGGTGAGAACAGGAACAAGAGAGTGCAAGGCGGAAGATGCCAATCACTTTTAAACAACCAGATGTCACAAGAACTCACTCACTATCGTGAGAACAGAACAAAGCCATGAGGGATCTGCCCCCATGAACAAAACACCTCTCACCAGCTCCTTCTCCAACACTGGGGGTGACATCTCAACATGAGGTTTGGTGGGGGGACATCCAGACTATATCACACTACATGACAAAAGCAGCACGTATTGAAATGTCCAATGAGCAACACGCCCCGAAGGTACTGGAAGAACTCAGGGAAAAGGAAAATTACAGGCAGGCTGCATGGAGAAAAGCTTCCTACAGGAGATAGCACCTGAGCGGAGCTTTGAAGGAAGGTTTTGGTACATGGAGGAGTCAAGGAAGGCACTCCAGGCAGGGCTGGACTGTGCCAGCAAAAGCTGAGAAGCAAGAATGAAAGGGCAACACACAGGTAGAGGTAACAGTAATGTTTTGACCCAAAGCTGGGGAACAGGAGTGTATATCATTTCATTGCTATACTTCAAAACATACATGCACATGTTATACATTTTTTTGCATGCAAATGCTACACAATAAAACTTGAGAAGATTTAGCAAGATATCTTCAGGAAAAAATAGAACCTTCTGGGGATATGGTGTTTATAGTTCAAGGAATTAGGGAGAACATTTGGCAGATGGATTGAGGTCAAAATGAGAGCTGACTTGAATATAACAATAAAACAGTCAAAGACAATATAACAATATAATATATAATATATAACAATAAACAATCTAACAATAAAACATAGTCAAAGACAATGGACACTACTACAAAAAATAAAAAGTTTGATGTAATAAAGTTATTTATTTATTT
>NW_012102432.1:5949739-5956504 GCF_000951045.1 Mandrillus leucophaeus | reverse complement strand
CCATTCTCCTGCCTCAGCCTCCCGAGTAGCTGGGACTACAGGCGCCTGCCACCACACCCGGCTAATTTTTTGTATTTTTAGTAGAGATGGGGTTTCACCGTGTCAGCCAAGATGGTCTCGATCTCCTGACCTCATGATCCGCCCAGCTTGGCCTCTCAAAGTGCTGGGATTACAGGCGTGAGCCACTGCGCCTGGCCAATAAAGTTATTTTTATATCTTTGTAATCATGAAAAATTCTTTTATTCACTGATTGCAACAAATGATTGTGAATGAATAATCCTGGGTAATCTTACATAGTTGTCTGGTTCTTGTTCACACAATGGTCACTGGTAGTGTACATTAGTGCTAAAATTGTGGAAGTTCTATCCAGCCACTTGGATGGATTTATGTGCCACCAACCTTACCATTGCCAGCAGCCCATATACGTTTCTCTTGAAAACATGTAAATTGTAATACACAGAGTTATTCCAGCCAGTTAGTGTGCCAAAGGTCAGAGATGATGTTGATCTACTTCACCACTATATCCCTAGACCATAGCACGTGTACTGGCATATAGTAACCATTCAATATTTATTAAATATACAGATGGAAAAGAGAAAAAAAGAGAAGAGAAGGGAGGAAAGAAAAAGCACTTTGCATTATTCTCACCTTTCATTTCCTTTTCCCACGTACACTTGATCCTTGAACAACACAGATTTGAACTTCACATGTTATCAGTAAGGCTTCTGATCAACAGTAGGCTATTAGTTGTTAGTTTCTAGGGGAACCAAAAATTATACTCAAGTTTTTGACTGCACAGGGGTTAATGCCCCTAAATCCCACATTGTTCAAGGGTTGGCTATACATCTTTTCTTTTTTTTATTTAAGAATTTATTCAACACACATTGAGTGCCTTTTATGTGCTTGTCACTGTTGTAGATGATGAGCATACAGCAGTGATCAAAACAGACAAAAACATGTTTCTGCCTTGGTGGAAAACTCTCTAATGAATGAATGCATGCTCAGGACTAAGCTCTTATCTTTTATCCCTGGGTCCTGTAGAAAGTGAATAAATTCCAAGGGATGATTTTCTTGTAATAAAATTTTATGTGAATTAAACTGTATATTGTGTGTGTGTGTGTGTGTGTTTATAAAAGGATTTAACCAGTTTTCAGTTAACAGGTACCAAAAACTTTTCTTCCAAGTTAATTAGATCTTCATATGCTGTTGCAATGAAAAGCTAGCACAAATGTCTAATATTGCTTTGTTATTGAGGTGGTCTCATTGGGAAAATGAATAAAGAAATAAATTCATTTTGGAATAATGATACTTTCACATTTTACAAAGTTCTAGTACAGAAATGATAATGTAACTTCTTAAAGTAATTGGAAATGACCTAAAGTGGTTACAGCCTAACAAGGTCAGATGAAAACAAAATTGCAGCTTTAATTTCATATTTCTGGATGTAGTTCGTGTGTGCAAACTTCTGATTTTATTTTGACAGAGGTCAATTAGAAGAGGGCTATTGGAGGTGCACTCAATCATCTGACTCAATCTTCCAGCGATCACAGTCAAACTCTTGTTTTGTTGATTAAAGAAAAAAGAATGAAAAGAATTCTTGGTTAGAGTGATCCATAGTTATTTTTGCTAATGTGAGCTGGACTCCAATGAATTGCTCTTCAGACTATAGTCACAGAACTGTTTTACTTAACTATAGTGCCAAGATATCATTTCTTTAATTTCCTCCACTCTAAGAAATCACTGTGTTGTAACAAAGGACAATCCCTAGGCAAGATCAAGTCTATGAAGCAGAGCAAATAATATTAGCATTCTACCATCCTCAGGCATCTCTTCATTTCTCAACAGCACATGTGCCTACACACACGTCATAACTCGAGTGCCTTAGCTTAACTTGTGTGCTTTTTAATTAAACTGCTTTTTTCAAAATCCTAACCGGATTATGATTCCTAGACATTTTTTTCCTTTCCAAGAAAGTTATTTGCTTTCGTATTTGTCTTAATGCCTAAAATAATCTTATTAGTAATCTGATAGATGAGTTTCAGATAAAACAAAGGGCACCCAGATAACCCCTCAACACATACATATGGCCCTAAGGTATTGACTTGTATCTCAAATTCCCATTGCCCTTGTTACAGAGTTCTTCCTGGAGGCACAAAGGATGAATGTTTAAAAGTATATTGACTGCTAGTCAGAATAAATCCTAGAAAATGTGCTTTAATTGTCAGGTCCACATGGTTTTCTAACCAAAAATTTCCTGTACTTCCCTGCCATATTATTAACCACATGTTATAGCACAGTTTGTAAATTGTACGACTACCTCTGTGAGACTCTAAATTCCAGGACAGAAGGGACTATGCCTGTCTTATCTTCATTTGAAAACCTCACTCCATTTGGACATAGATGCTGAGTAAATTATGCCCCAGGATAAATAAGTGCTTTACTAATTTGTATTGACAGTATAATTCAAAGCAAAGGACATATAAATATGTAAATCTATATGCAAATAGAAATATATATATGCCACTTTATGTATATCATACATAACTTTGGATCACTCTGTCTAAAAATTCTTTCTCATGCTTTTCTCTTTAATCATCAAGGAATGAAGAGGAAGGTGTGATGTTTTCCCCTTCCTACCATCTTTCATCAGGGGAGAAAGAAGATTTCTCTTGCAAGCCTCTTTTATTTTGCCAGTTACACATGTTAGTGGTATTGTTGATGGCAGGGATGGGGAGGGTGTCACTGACATAGGGTTGCCAAATTGAGTAAGTAATATAAGATACCAGAATAAATCAGAATTTTACATAAACCACAAATAATTTTCAATATGTATGTCCCAAATATTAAATTTGGGCCTCCTATATTTCATCTGGCAATACTACCTCAAAAGCAGGGTAATTTCCATCCACATTTCCCAAGAAGGAAATTTCAAGTTGATTTTAGGATTCCTCAAGTTCCATGAGGTGAATATTGAAGATTTTTTTTAAAAACTTCTCAGAATATTGTATTTGATTAAGCTATGATGATTTCCCAGCTTTTCCAAAGATAAGAAGGCCACTCAGGGACCAGCATCCTCATTCTGTGGGTTGTTGATAGTAGCAGTAGTTTTCCAAATATTGACATAAAGGAAGCTGTGTTAATAAAATCTCTCAAGATGGATCAAATTACTTCCTACCCTAACAGAGGTCTACATGGTCTTAGAGTGTTTTCACATAAGGTCTGTATTAGTCCATTCTCACACAGCTATAAAGAACTGCCAGAGACTAGGTAATTAATAAAGGAAAGAGGTTTAATTGACTCACAGTTTCACATTGCTGGCAAGGCCTCAGGAAACTTGCAATCATGGCGGAAAGCAAAGGAGAAGCTGGGACCTTCTTCACAGGATGGCAGGACAGAGTGAGTGCAAGCTGGGGAAATGCAAGACTCTTATAAAACCATCAGATCTCCTGAGAACTCACTCACTATCATGAGAACAGCATGAAGGAAACTACCCCCATGATCTGATTACCTCCACCTGGTCCTGCCCTTGACACGTGGGGATTACGGGGATTCTAATTCAAGTTGAGATTTTGGATGGGAACACAGCCAAACCATGTCAAGGTCATAGAAAGAATGAGAGGTGGCTAAGCTAGTCTTCACAAAACCTGGACTTCATTCCTGGCTCTAGTAATGACTTGATGTGTAGACAAGTGCAAGTCGTTTCAAGATGTCTGCAACTCCAGATATTTCATCATTTGGTAGCTGATAACAATTCCAGTCTCTGCTAACTGAAAAGAATATTACAAGACTAATATGAAAACTCTGAAAAAAGAAAAATCTGGTAGAAAACTATTACATCACTAATTTATAAAGTACCTACTTCACTGAAGGACTGAAAATAACATACAGCACATATAAACATAAACTCTAATTTTCAATACAATGATGCCTCATTTTCCTGGCATTCTTGGCATTCAGAGAGTGTTTCACATTAAACCAAGACTTTATGGAAATATTTCTAAATCTTGCATCTCTGAGCATACTGAAAAAGTATATTTTTGTCATTTTCTTGATGATTCTAGGGCAACAATAAAATTATTGGTTATTGTGCTGTGCTACACAAGACACGTTAACAAGAAAGTGAATGGTTGAAAATATTTTTATACTTTGGAGAGCTTCAAGGGCTATTGAGATACAGAGAAAGACCGATTCACTAAATGGCCCTGGCTGTGGTGTTTTTACAGTACTCTGTGTCTCTGGCTGCTGTCATCACTCATGAGCTGTCACAGGCCATCATTTCTCCTTGCTGCTGTTTCCCATCTTCTCCCTTACTTTACATACAATTTTGTTAGGAAAGGCACATATCCTATTACAAAGCAAGAGGAATTTGCCACCCAGAGGCATTTTTACTTCCTTCTGCATTGCCACCTACATTCCAAGTAGTTGAGACTGGCAATTTCTTGAGCACTCTGTTATATGTCTTCAAGTAATCCCCAAGTCCTGTGTACATACAATGTATTTAATGAATATTGATTTTGATTTAAAGTATTGAATCGTTAATATACCTCCAGATACATTAAGAACTATTGTATTATTTTGCAAATCATATGTCTGTTATCAAAAGTAATGGAATTATATGCCTTGCAGCTGCTAAACCATCCCAGGCAGTTGAATTATCGTATTTTTTCATGGTGAGCACACCTGAATAAACATTTTGATGTTTCTGAAGTTGAGATACAAGTTACAATAGACACGTGTATTTAATGTGATAATGTTCCTTTGATTTCAGAAAAGTGGCTATTAAAGATGCATTGGGGTGACATCAGCAAGATCATTGACTGCCTGATGCTCATCCCTCTCACAAAACAACAAATAAACAACAAATAAACAACTATATTTTAGCTGGAGTGACAGAGAAAGTAGGCTGAAGAGTACCAGAGGCATGGCAAAGTCCCTGTGGAGAACAGAAACCCAGGATAGCACCACAGAGAAGGGAGCAAGGCATTCTGTCTCTGCCACAATGTGTCCCCCACCAAGATCTGCTAAAAGCCATGAGAGACTTCTTTTTATGGGAAAAGGTAAGATGGACATCCCATTGGTCTCCATTACCACCACAGACACCTGCACCACTTGCTAAGGGAGAGACAGTCACAGATCCCAAATTCAGTCTGTAGAGTGTCTGTAGAGTTGCCTGGAGATAAAGAGACTGCGTTGCCCCAGAGTAGAAGCCCACATTACACACCACCCCACCCCTGTGACCTAAGCTACTACAGCACACCACCATCTTGAAGCTGGGCCTACTGCTAGAGTGCATCTTGCCCTGGGGATCAGTGGGAAACTGCCTCTTTCTATTCCTAAGGCCCCACCATCATTCCAGCAACTCACACGACTGCAGCACCGTGACCTTGAGTACCTGAAGCCTAGGCCCAGTGAAATGGTCCAGACAGCAGCACTGAAACCCATGTGGAACCCCCCCCCCCAGAGAACCAGTGAACCTGCACAGTGGGGAAGCTGACACACAGCTGGCCTGTCATGCTGACACATGCCTGTGCCAGACCTGATAGCCACTACAGGTGTAGCCCTTCCTTCTGGAGAGCCAGCTGCACAGCTCTCTGGTCCACCATGTCCGCATATGCCCTACAGAGACCCCATCACAGAGGTGGCCTGCCCACTTTCCCCACATGTGCTCAGCCTAACAGCCAGCCCAGCGCCCCTGCCCCTAGCAAAAAAATATCACCACCATCACAAACTCCTGAAATCTAGGCCACTGATGCAATTGCAGAGTCACTGATGAAAATTACAGCTAAAAACACTGAACAGAAGCCACATTACTGAGTCAATCCAGGACTGAAGCCAATGGACAGTTCCCAACTGACATTCTAGAATTCCTCTACAGGCAAAGGTATGAAAGCTACTCCATAAAATCTAAGGAGGTAGCTTTTCCACTAGATGTCAAGATTTCAACATGGGAACACAAGAAACATGAAAAAGAAAGGAAACATGAGCACCTCCAGAAGATCACAATAATTCTCCAGTAACAGACCTCAAAGAAAATGAAATACAAAATGCCAAAAAAATGAATCTAAAATAATCTTAAAGAAACTCAGTGAAATACAAAAAAATTCAGAAAAACTATGCAATGAAATCAGGAAAATAATTCAGGATCTGAATGAAAAATTCAACAGAGGTAAATATTGTACAAAATCGCCAAACAGAAATTTTGGAGCTTAGGAATTCAATAATTAAAGTGCAAATTACAAAATACAATTGAGAACTTCACCAAGAAACTCCATAAAGTAGAAGAAAGAACTTCTGAACTTGAAGGCAGATCTTTTGAAATAAGTTAGTCAAAGGAGAAAATAAGAAATAAGAATAAAAAAAAAAAGAAGGCCTATGGAATTTATGTGACACTATTAAGTGAAAAAAAAATCTGTGTTATAGGAATGTCAGCAGGAGAAGAGAGGGAGGAAAGCTTAGAAAACCTATTTAACAAAATAATAGATGAAAACTTCCCAAGTCTTGAGAGAAATATGGAAATTCAGATCCAGAAAGCTCAAAAATTTCCAGTTAGATTCAACCCAAAAAGTTCTTCTCTGAAGCACATTATAATCAAACTGTCAAAGACAAAGAGAGAATTATAATAGTTAAAAGAGAAAAGCATCAAGTCATCTGTAAAGGAATCTCCATTAGACTATTAAGAGATTTCTTAACAGAAACTTTGCAGGCCAGGAGAGAATGTGATAATGTAGCCAAATGGCAGCGGTGGGGGTAGGGGTGGGGGTAGGG
>NW_012102432.1:5907729-5949660 GCF_000951045.1 Mandrillus leucophaeus | reverse complement strand
GGGCAGGGACCTGGCAGCCAAGAATACTACATCCAGCAAAACTGTACTTCAAAAATAAAGGTGAAATAAAGACCTTTCCAGACGAGCAAAAGCTGAAGGGATTTATCACCACTAGTTTGACCTTGCCAGAAGTGGTTAAGGGAATGCTACAACTGGAAGCAAAAGGACAATAGTAATTACTATCATGAAAACACATGAAAGTGTAAAACTCACCAGTAAAGGTAAATTAATAATCAAACTCAGAATAGCCCAGTGCTACAATGGTGCTATGTAAATCTTTCAGTTCTCTAATAGAATTAAAAGTATAAAACAACAACAGCTACAATTAGAGGCTAAAGAACACACAATAGATAAAGATATCAATTAAGTCAACAAAAATACAAATTGTGGGGAAGAGAGAGTATTTTTAAGCAACAAAGTTAAGTTGTTATCTGCTTAAAAGGATCTATTATAACTAAAGATTCTTTGTGTTAGTCTCATAGTAACCACACAGAAGGAGATTATAGCAGATACACAAACAAGAAAAAGAAAGGAATCGAAGCTTAACACCACAGAAAACCACCAAACCACAGGATTAAACAGCAAGAGAGCAAGAAAGCGACAAAGAATCCACAAAACATTTAGAAAACAATAACAAAATGGTAGAAGTAAGTCCTTACCTATAAATAATAACTGTGGATGTAATGGATTAAAGTCTCCAATTAACAGATGTCAAAAACAAGACATAACTATATGCTGCCTGTAAGAGAATCACTTTATTACTAAAGACAACATAGACTGAAAGTGATAAGATAAAAAAAGACATTTTATGCAAACAGAAATCAAAAGTGAGCAGGAGCAGCCTTATTAATATACATCAGAAAAAATAGACTTTAAGAAAAAAGCTGTATAAAAAAGACAAAAAGGTTACTATATAACAATAAAGAGATTAAGCAAACAAGAAGATATAACAAAAATAGATGTGTATTCCAATAACAGAGCACCCAATATATAAAGCAAATATTACTAGATCTATAGGGAGAGACAGATTGTAATACAATAATATTAGGGAATTTCAACACCCCACTTTCAACGATACACACATCACCTAGACAGAAAACCTGCAAAGAAATATTAGACTTAAATTACACCATACAGCAAATGAACCTAAAAGACAATAGAAAACATTCTATCCAAGAGCTACAGAACACACATTCTCCTCAACTGCACATGGGACATTCTCCAGAACCGATCATATATTAGGCCCCAAACAAGTGTTAACAAATTTAAGAAAGCTGAGATCATATCAGATATCTTTTCTGACCACAATGGTATAAAACTAGAAATCAACAAGAAGAAAAATTTCGGAAACTACAAATACATGAAAATTAAATAGCATAGTCCTAAATAACCAATGAGTAAATGCAGAAATTAAAAGAGAAATTTAAAAGTTCTCGAAACAAATGAGAATGGAAACATATCATATTAAAACCCATGAAACATAGGAAAAGCAGTTGTAGCAGGAAAGTTTATAGCAATAAATGCCTACATCAAGAAAAGAAATATTTTTGTTTGTTTGCTTGTTTTGAGACAGTCTCACTCTATCACCCAGGCCAAATGGAGTACAGTGGTACCATCTTGGCTCACTGCAACCTCCGCCTCCTGGGTTCAAGCAATTCTCCTGCTTCAGCCTCCCAAGTAGCTGGCTTTACAGGCAAGTAACCTCCACCTCACCTGGCTTGTTTTTATATGTTTAGTAGAGAACAAGTTTCACCATGTTGGCCAGGCTGATCTTTGATTCCTAACCTCAGGTGATCCACCCACCTCAGCTTCACAAAGTGCTGGGATTACAGGCATGTGTCACCACATCCAGCCTAGAAGAAAGATTTCTAATAATCTAATGATGCACCTCAAGGAACTAGAAAAACAAGAACAAACGAAATCCAAAATTGGTAGAAGGATGGAAATAATAAAACTCACAGCAGGAATAAATAAAATAAAGACTAGAAAAGCAACTCAAAGCATAAACAAAATAGTGTGTTTTAAAAAAACATAAAATCAATAAATGTTCAGGTAGACAAACTAAGAAAAAAGAGAAGACTCAAATAAATAAAATCATAGCTGGAAAACTAGACATTACAACTGATACCACAGAAAAACAAGAGATCATAAAAGATAATTAGAAGCAACTACATGCCAAGAAATTTGATAATATAGAAAAAAATGGGTCAATTTTTGGACACAGATAACCTACCAAAATTAAAGTATTACAAAAGAGAAAACCTGAACAAACCAATAAGTGGTAAGAAAATGGAATCAATAATAATGTCTTCCATCAAAGAAAACCCCAAGACCTGAGGATTTCACTACTTAATTCCACCAAACATTTAAAGAAAAATAAATACCAATTCTTCTCCAACTATTCCAGAAACGTGTAGAGAAGGGTACATGTCCAAACTTATTTTAGAAGACCAGCATAACCCTGATGCTAAAACTGGACAAGGACATAAGAGAAAAAAAATACAGGCCAATATCCCTGATGAACATAGATTCAGAAATCCTCAGCAAAATACTAGCAAAACAAATTGAACAGCACGTTAAAAAGATCATTCACTATGATTAAGCAGATTCATCCCAGGGATGCAAGGATGGCTCAATGTACAAAATCAGTAAATGTTATACACCACACTAACAAAAAGAAAGACAAAAACTATATGATCATTTCAATAAAAGCAGAAAAACATTTGAAATATGTCAACATCTCTTTATGTTAAAAACTCTTAACAAATTAGGTATAGAAGCTTTTATACAATAAAGGCTATATATTTCCCATGCAGAGCCAACATCATTCTGAATGGGTAAAGCTGAAAGCTTTTTCCTCAAAGATCAGGAACAAGACAAGGATGTTCACTTTCACTACTTTTTTTAATTTTAATTTTTAGTTCTGGGATACATGGGCAGGTGGGCTGGTTTGTAATAGAGGTAGTGGTTTGCTGCACCTATCAACCAGTCACCTAGGTGTTAAGCCTAGCATGCATTAGCTATTTTTCCTAATACTCTCCCTCCCCTCACTCCGCAGGCCTAGTATGTGTTGTTCCCCTCCCTGTGTCCGTGTGTTCTCATTGTTCAGCTTCCACTTACAAGCGAGAACATGCAGTGTTTAGTTTCCGTTCTTGCATTAGTTTGCTAAGGATAATGGCTCCCAGCCTCATCCATGTCCCTGCAAAGGACATGATCTCATGCCTTTTTATGGCTGCATAGTATTACATGGTGTTTATGTACCACATTTTCTTTATCCAGTCTATCATTGATGGGCATTTGGGTTAATTCCACGTCCTTGCTATTGCAAATAGTGCTGCAGTGAACATATGCTTGCATGTATCTTTGTAATAGAATGATTTATATTCATTTGGATATATACCCAGTAATAAGATTGCTTGGTCAAATGGTATTTCTAGTTCTAGATATTTGAGGAATTGCCACATCATCTTCCACAATGGTTGAACTATTCCCACCAATCAGTGTAAAAATATTCCTATTTCTTCACAACCTCACCAGCATCTGTTGTTTCTTGACTTTTTAATAATGGCCATTCTCACTGGCATGAGATGGTATTTCATTGTGGTTTTGATTTGCATTTCTCTAATAATCGGTGATGTTAACCTGTTTTCCATATGTTTGTTGGCTGCATGAACATCTTCTTTTGAGAACTGTCAGTTCATGTCTTTTGCTCACTTTCTAATGGGGTTATTTTCTTTTCTTGTAAATTTATTTGGATTCCTTGTAAATTTATTAGATTCTGGATACTACACCTTTGTTGGATGGACAGATTGCAAAGATTTTCTCCTACTCTGTAGCTTGCCTGTTCATTCTGATGATAGTTTCTTTTGCTGTGCATAAGCTCTTTAGTTTAATTAGATCCCATTTTTCAATTTTTGCCTTTGTTGCAAATGCTTTTGGCAATTTCAACATGAAATCTTTGCCTATGGCTATGTCTTAAATGATACTGCCTGAATTTTCCTCTAGGTTTTTTATAGCTTGGGTTTCTACATTTAAGTTTTTGATTGATCTTAAGTTAGTTTTTGTCTAAGGTCCACTTTTGCCACTTCTATTCAACACAGCACTTGAAATTCTAGCCAGAGTAATTAAGTAAGAGGAAAAAAAGGCATCCAAATAGGAAATGAGAAAGTCAAATTGTCTGTTAACAGATGACATGATCTTATGTATAGAAAGCCCAAAGACACTACCAAAGTACTATTCGAACCAAGAAACAAATTTAGTAAAGTTGCAGGATGCACAATCAAAAGTCAATAGTGTTTCTACATGCTAATAATAAACTATTTGAAAAGAAGTCAAGAAAAAATATCATGTACTACAAAAAAGATACTTAGGAATAACCTTAACCTAGAAAGTGAAAAAATCTCTACATTGAAAACTATAAAACATTGATGAAAGAAATTGAAGAGGATACAAATAAATGAAAAGGTATCCTGTTTTCATGGATTGGAAGAATTAATAATGTTAAAATGTCCATACTACCCAAAGTGATCCACAGATTTAATGCAATCCCCGTCAAAATACCAATGATATTCTTCACCAAAATTAGAAAAAAAAAAAGCAATTCTAAAATGTATACAGAACCATAAAAGGCCCCAAATAGCCAAATAAGTCCTGAGGGGTTGTGGGGAGGGGGAACAAAGCTAGAAATATCACACTACTAGACTTCAAAATATATCACAAGGCTGTAGTAACCAAAACAACATGGTATAGGCATAAAAAGAGACAGGGACTGATGGAACAGAATAAAGAGACTAGAAATAAATTCATACACACAATGTTAACTGACTTTCAACAAAGGTGCCAAGAACACACAGTAGGGAAAAGACAGTCTCTTCAACAAATTGGTCTGGGAAAATTACATATTCACATGAAGAAAAATTAGACTAGACAGTGGTGACCGCTCACCACATATAAAAACCAATTCAAAATAGACTAAAAACTTAAATGTAAAGCCTGAAATTACAAAACTACTAGAAGTAAATGTAGGGAAGGCTTCATGACATTGGACTCAGCAAGGATTTTTAAAATAAGACTTCAAAGCACAGGCAGCCAAAGCAAAAATAGACAAATAGGATTACATCAAACTAAAAAGCTTTTGCACAGCAAAGGAAACCTGAGAGTGAAAAAACAATCTACAGATGGGAGAAAATATTCGCAAACTATACATCTGACAGGGACTAATAATATTCAGACTATATAAGAAACTCAATTCAATAGCAAAAACTCCAAATAACTCAATTTAAAAATACGCAAAAGACTTCAACAGATGTTTCTCAAAAGAAAACATACAAATGGCCACAGGTATCCAACAAAATGATCAATATCACTGATCATCAGGGAAATACAAATCAAAACTACAGTGAGGCGATGCTTCACTCTAGTTAGAATGGTTATTAACCAGAAAGACAAAAGAGACCAGGCATGGTGTCTCATGCCTGTAACCCCATCACTTTTGGAGACAGAGGCGTGAGGATTTCTTGAGGCCAGGAGTTTGAGACCAGCCTAGGCAGCATGGCAAGACCCCCATCTCGACAAAAAATTTTTTTAAACTAGCCAGGTATGGTGGGGTGCACCTGTAGTCCAAGCTGCTTTCTAGGCTGAGGCAAGAGGATTGCTTAAGCCCAGGAGTTTGAGTGCGGTGAGCCATGATCATGTCACACACTCCAGCCTGGGTGACACAGTCAGACCCTGTCTCAGAACAAAACAAAACGAAAAACAAACAAACAAACAAACACAAAGAAAACAAGTGTTGATGAGGATATGAAGAAAAGGGAACACTTACACATTTTTGGTGGGAATGTAAAATAATATAGCCATTACTAAAAACATGGAAGTTTCTCAAAGAGCTAAAAATAAAACTACTCTCTGATTATTCAGCAATCCCACTACCGGGAATATAGCGAACAGAAATGAAATCAATATGTCAAAGAAATATTCACACTCCCATGTTTCTTGCAGCATTATTCAAAATAGTCAAGCTATGGAATCAAACTAAGAGTCTAACAACGGATGAATGAAGAAAATTTGGTATATATATACAATCGAATACTATTGTGCCACAAAAATGAATAAAACCTTATCATCTGCAGCATGGGTGAGACTATAGGACGTTATGTGAAGTGAAAGAAATCAGATGCATAAAATACCAAATGATCTCACCCATATGTGAAATCTAAAAAATAGTTAATCTCATAAAAGTAGAGAATAGAACAGTGATTACCAGAGATTTTGGAGGGGAGGAAAGGAGGAGGTTAATCAGCAGTTACAAAGTTACAATCAGGGTAGGAGGAATAAGTTCTGGTGTTCTATTGCACAGTAGGGTGACCATGGTTTAACATTCAGGTATTGCAAAATAGCTAGAAGAGAGGTTTTTGAATGTTCTCGTCACAAAGAAATGATAAATGCATGATATGCTAACTACCCTGATTTCATCATCATATAACATACGCATGTATCAAAACATTAAATTGTACCCCATAAGCAGGTACAATCACAATGTCTGTTTAAAAAAATAATACCTCTTCAATTGATGAATTATTAAATGAAATAACTATGAACTTTCTATAGTTATTCCTCCCAAAATTCAAAAAGTCTGAGAGTAGATACTGTGAGAAAAGAAGCAATACTACAGATCTTACTAATATAGACTTTAATTACTATACTATCTTCCCCCCAGGCCATTATCTCCTCCCACACTCCAAAAGTAAGTATAACATAGGTGGATAGCCATTTATTTCATTTATCCATTTTGGTATATAGTTTTCCGTTTCAAAGATACAATTTAAAATATCTGTTAATATACTGCATGTGTTTATATTATAGAATATAACAATATTATTGTATAATTTGCTTGTATGACCACATTATGTTTTAAGAACTATCCAATACATGTAGGAACAGTTACATAGTGATATATGACAAAACAGTTTATCTCTTTTAACTGTGTTATGATCTTATTACAACTTATCATATAATTTATTCCTTCCTTTAATGATGACTAGTTTGTTTGCAAATTTTTGCTGTCGTGAACAATCTTAAGTGAATATGCTTGTTCACGTCTCTTGTGTTTCTGTGCCAGAAAATCTCACAGTACTGTGCTGGACCCGACTCTGATGACTCTTGAGAACCGATGGTGCAGATCTCTTTCTTATCTGCCTTCAGTGACATTATAAAACTAGAATATGACCACTATGGGAGCATTTCCACAGTAGAAAAGGGCAAAGCTGCAAATTAAGTACCCCTTAACCCTGCACTGGAAATTCAGCTGTTACAAATTTACCCACACACACTGGGTGTATATTGCCTGAGATAGAACTGCTACTATTAGAGTGTGGTCATTTTCATTTTTCTGGATGCCACTAGATTTGCTGTACCACCATCTACTCCCACTCAACAGTATATGAAAGCAGTGCCTCTAAAACATCTTTAGGGCTTTAAAAGTCTTGATATTGCCAAACATATTAATTTATGCCTATATATGAGACAAGTTAAAAAGTGGCATCTCATCAGTGGTTTCATTTGCATTTTCCCACTAGCCAGTGAAATTAAGCATATTTTCATTTGCATAGTAGATATGAATTTCCTTGCCTTCAAATTGTCCTGTTCATTTTTAAATCAGCCAGTCTTTTTTATTGAATTGTAGGAGTTCTTTACACAATCTGGGAAATTAGCCTTTGTTTGGTATGCAATTTACAAATATCTTGTCAATCTGTTTCTTGTCTTTTAACCTTGCTCATGGCGTTTGCCATGTACAACTGTGAGACCTTAAGAAAGTTACTTAACATCTATGAATCTCATATTTTCTCATCTGTAAAATTGGAATAATGTTACCCACCATGTTGATTTGTTAGAAATAAATGAATTGATACACGTAAACCAGTGCCTAGTAATTACTATTATTATTAATTATCACTTCACTGCTCTACAGAAATTTTTGGTTTTGACGTAGTCTGTTTTTTTGTTTCTCTATGGTTGTTTGTTAAAGCCTTTTTCAAATCCAAGAGGTGAAGGAATAGACTATTCTTTCTTCTTGTAGTTTTAGAATTTTTCAGATTTAGATCATTAACACATTTTACACTGCTTTTTCCTTCCCTTTATCCTGAGCACTTAGCCAGAACTTCTGAAGCCAGTAGGTGCTCAATAAATGCTTACAGAAGGAGGAATGATAGGGAGAAGGGATCAGCACTAACTTCCCAGAAGTAGTTCTGCTGAGGAACTCAAAGGGGAGAGAGACAAACAGAGACCTAGTGACATAAATCGCTATGAACTACACTTATGACCTGCTAAAATGGAAATCCCTTATTCTCTTGTCATACTTATGTCAAATCTTACAGAAGATTAATAATTGATGACTCCCCAAACAAGCAAGAGCAGGTGATATCTTCCCTGCAATGTTTTATATACAACAATGAACTCTTGTTTTATTTCCTTCCCACACAATATCTGTGTAGTTCTTAGACTTTAAACTGTCTCTCCCTGAAACATGTTTTTTTCCCCACAAATTCTTAGGATTATTAGGGGAAATCCAATTAGAATTTAGAGTTGAAAAGTAGGATGGGAAAACACACAAATGAGCCTCAGGCTTCTGCTCTTCCCATTCCCAAACCGGATATCTACCTGAAGGTGCATGGTCTATGTGGGTGAGCCAAAGAACAAGCACACAAAATCCTCACATCTAGTAGCATATATTCCAAGTAGAATCTTGTAGACTGAAGAGATAATAGTACCATTACTAGCAGTCAGGGTGTTCTCATACTCAAGAAGTTTGGGGACCCCCAAAAAGGCATGATAGACAACAAAAAAAAAGATTTTCAAACATTACCTAGAGGCCAAAATTTCAAATTCATGACAACCTGGAACACCAAAAATTGATTTTGGCTTATTCACCTCTTCTATCTGCCTTTAGTCCCCTCATCAACCAATTGTTATTGCAATGTTAAACTCCTTGAGATTAGAAATTTTCATTAGTTTTCTAATAAAATTTACCTATTTTCTCTATTCTGTTTTCCTATTCTCATAAGTGATGCAATACACATTTCTAATGTTCAGTCTACCACATTGTTCCAAACTAAAATGGCCTGACTGATAGGTCATTTAGGACCTGACTTAACTACAAATCATTAGCCTTTTTTAAAAAATAGAGGCCAGGCACGGTGGCTCACGCCTGTGATCCCAACACTTTGGGTGGCTGAGGCAGGCGGATTGCCTGAGCTCAGGAATTTGAGATCAGCCTGGGCAACACGGTGAAACCCTGTCTCTACTAAAATCAAAAAACTAGCTGAGCATGGCGGCATGAGCCTGTAGTCCCAGCTATTTGGGAGGCTGAGGCAGTAGAATTGCTTGAACCTGGGAGGCGGAGGTTGCAGTGAGCCGAGGTTACCGCCACTGCACTCCACCCTGAGTGACAGAGTGAGACTCTGTGTTAAAAAAACAAAACAAACAAACAAACAAAAAACATACATACAGGGTTTCACTATGTTGCCTAGGCTGGTCTCGAACTCCTGAGCTCAAGTGATCCACTCCCCTTAACCTCCCAAAGTGTTGGGGTTACAGGTGTGAGCCACCACGCCCAGCCTTATTAGCCTTTTTGCAAGCAGAATTGTGATTATTTTGTGCCCAAAGTACTTTTTTTTACATCAATTTGTGTGCTCATACATCAGTTTCCAAAAGCATGGTTCAAGCCATGGTGCAGTGCAGAGTCTCTCGAACAACATTTGCACTTTTGTACGATTAACCATCTTGATCAGTCAGTCTGGGATGGAATTACTAGAATAGTACTCTGAAGTTTAAAAAAATGATGGAAATGGAGAAAATAAGATGATACTAAGAAAAATATAAGACAAAATAAAAATTGTTAATGTATAGATATTAACATATGTATATCCTCAACTGGATGTTACTTTTAATGCAGTCATTTACACATTCAATTTTAAATAGAAAAGCAAACACAAGCATATAAAATACTAGAACTATATAGAGGTAAGTGTGTCTGAAAGGTGAGATGTAATCACAGATTTCAATGAAGTATTAGAGACTCACTCTTGTAATCCTAGCACTTTGAGTCAGGAAGATTGCTTGAGTCCAGGAGTTTGAGACCAGCCTGGACAACACAGGAAAACTCCATCTCTTACCAAAAAAATGCAAAAATGAGCCAGGCATAGTGGCACATGCTTATGGTCCCAGTCACTCAGGAGGCTAAGGTGAGAGAATCACTTGACCCCGGGAAGTCAAGAATGCAATGGGCTATGATCTTGCCACTTGCACTGCAGCCTGGGCAACACAGTGAGACCCTGTCTCAGTAAAAACCAAACAAATAAAAAGAAAATATTATGGATTCAGTGGTGTTCTGAGTACAATGGGGTCTACCCCTTGCACTGGACTCCAAGTTCCTTACAAGAGGATTCCAATTTAATTGGTCTTTATACTCCTAATGCCTAGGATGGGTGCTGCCTCTTGGTAAACATTCAAGAGACCTATGTTGAACCAACTCATTTAATTGTGTACAAGCCTCTAATTTTATTAACAGCAGATATTCAATACCACTCTCATTATATAAAAATTTAAAGTACTTCTTAGTGGTTAGAGTTTCCCTTTGTTTCTGTGCACCCACAAGAAAGCATTCCTTTCTAAACTTCATGTATAACCCTAACCAAGATTAAACCACTCAGATGGTCTAAACAGATGCTGGCTCTTCTGTACATGCCAAAATTCAGCTTTGTACTATTCTTACTTTTTATATCTCTACTATTTCACTAACCAGCCATCGAAGTGACAAAATAAATGGATGCAATTTTTACATATGTACAAAACGACTTCATTTCAATGAATTCCAGCCCTTCTGCCTCTTTTGTGCAAGCTTTTCACTGGTGCCAGTGAGACCTTGGCTAGAGAAAGCAGAAGAGATTGGTCCATTATTGGAGAATGGAGAGGAAGGAGAGTCTTATGAAAGTGGGATCATTATAATGCTTCCCATTAAAACATTTTTAGTGCTCACATTTCAGGCTTAACACAGTCGACCCAGTAAGTTGGCAATATCCCAGATCCAAGAACCAATACGCTACTCAATGCTTCCTGAGGCTTCTCAAGCAATGAAGCAGGCAGCTCTTTCTCTTTTCTGATCACCATCAAAAGAATAAATTACTAAACAATAGACAATTCTGCTTCATTTAGAACATAGGAAGCACTTCACAATAGTATTGCTGTCCTTTTTGGTCTAATGCAGCAGCTGTTTTAAAGGCATAGCATTAGATCTCAAAAATTATTAATCTAATTAATAATAATTCGATCCATTAAAATACATACTGCACACTAAGTGCTGGCTGTCAATTTTAATGAAGTTGTAAAATTGTCTACAAAAAGGGTCTTAGAAAAATCTATTTCTTCATGATATTGTGATAAGAGCTTTCTTTAGAATGTCAAAGACTTTGCTAAGTAATTCAATAGATTTTTAAGGCAAACAGATCTTCATTCTTTAAATAACAATGAATAGACTTCCTATAAACATAACCCCACTCTGGATGCTTACGAAAGTATAGTCTGACCCTGAAAAGTTTTTCTCTGTGGTGAAGTTATGTGTGCATTCACACTCCTTGGTATATCATCTTTATGACGTGTGTATTCTTCCTGATACCGTTGGGTTGAGCAATCTCCATCGGTCAGTGCAAAATGAGCCAAATTTATCTTTCAGTTTCTGAAGTTTCATTTATTCTGCAACCTCAAAAAACAAACAGCAAGTTTAGCATTAGTCTTGTTACTAAGCTAGTGGTTAGCAATTTCTAACAACTTAAAAAAGGGGTTGGAACCAATGGTTTCAAATTCTGATCAATACATGGCTATTTAAGCTACAAAGGAAATAAAGGGATCTAATCAGGATATTCTTGAAGTCAATAGAGCTGCCTGCTTCCAATCAGTAATCCTATACACCAAAACATTTTCTGAGAAGTACATTTGTAGATGTATTTTTGAACTTCCTGTATGTCTTGCTCTGAGAAGAAAAACATCCCTAAAAAATACAATTCTGCAAAACAGAAAAAGGCAAGCAATCTGTGAAGCTGACACATGCTGTTCATGACTTTCTGAGACTTCCTTTTAGGTGACGGTTAGCAATATTGTGTCACCTATGATCTGGCAAAACAGGGGGTAACAAAATCTAATGTGTCAGCAGAAATACCTGACCTCTCCCCCAAAAAAGTGAGTTTGTGTGTGTATTAGTATGTCCTCATGCTGCTAATGAAGACATATCCGAGACTGGATAATTTATAAAGAAAAAGAGGTTTAATGGACTCACAGTTCCGCATGGCTGGGGAGGCCTCACAATCATGGTAGAAGATGAGAAGGAGCAATGTCATGCTTTACATGGTGGCAGGCAAGAGCATATGCAGAGGAACTCCCCTTATAAAACCATCAGATCTCATGAGACTTATTCACTATCATGAGAACAGCATGGTAAACACTCACTACCCTGACTGAATTACCTACCACCAGCTCCCTCCCATAACACGTGGGAATTATGGGAGCTACAATTCATGATGAGATTTGGATGGGGACACAGCCACATCATATCAGTGTGTGTGTCTAACAACACAGTAAAAGAAATTGTAGCTTAATAATAATATTTTACATGAGGCAAATATGCTAAGAAACAATAATCAAGTTATTGACTAAGTTTCTATCAATTAATACTTATCTGTGTGAAAAATTTGTCGAGACACATAAGTCAAAGAAGAGAAGGAATTTACTAGAAAACCATCAAGGAGTTTGTCACTTAGTTGGGCCAAAAATACATAGAAAGATGATAACTCTAACAGGCAGAATATGAATGACTAAGAAGTGGCAGAGACAACAAATGCTGTGCTTCAAAGGATCACTTTGGGCCAGGAATGTCAGTAAATATTTCCAGAAAGGTAGATATTAGTGACACTGAGCTTTGTCATTCAGAAGCACAAGCTTCACCTTCTAGTAATTCCCCTAGGCAAATTCCTTGATCATGAAAATGATAGTTTAAAAATTAATTAGTTGGCCACTCTATTCACATGATTTCACAGTCTCCCACCTTCTTTTGTAAGGGTCAAGTAAAACTAACATCGTGTTCAATAAAACATGATATTAATACTTCTAAATAGTTGTGGAAATAATCCATAGTGCCTATTTTGAGCTAAACCCAAAAACAAATATAATAAAAATAACAAAATAGAAATATATTTTTTGAAACTATGAGTATTTAAAAAAAAAAAATCTCTTAAGCTTCCATTAAACTATTTGCCTCCTTGAGGTAAAGAGCAGAAAAGAGGAAAATGGTAAAGACACTCTCATGAGTAGAATTGTGCTTAAGATAAACTGACACAACCAAGTCAACTTAGAGCTAAAGACACAAGCAGATAATGACAGAGAGACAGAGAGAATAAGAAAGAAGTACTCCAACCCCCAAATAATAGAGATACAAGAGGAAATGAAAAGAGCCAGCAATACTCAAGGGAATAAAGTTCAACTGGATAGAAGGAGAATCCACTATAGATATTATAGAAGAACTACGAATTTCTGTGGCAATGATGCAGGTCTTGAGAGAATGAATGGCGTGAACATTTAACAACACATAATTCTAAAAACAAACAAAACAGGGCCAATAAAGAAAAAAATGACTGGAAATGAAATATTTAGCATATTGGATGTTTGTATGAAGAAGAATTAAATTAGATATAAATGTCACATCCTAAACCACAATAAATTCCAAATGAGTTAAACATGAAACACACACTGAAAACTATGTATGTCCAGTAAAATAGAAAAATACATTTGTAAAATAACAAGGATAAAGTTTTTAAAAGGAAGCAATGAAATTCCAAAATTGACAACCTAACTAATAAAAGTTTCATATTCTAAACATATTAAGAACTTGAATAATATCACTGCTCAAATTTCACTGGAGATAGGAAAGAAATACAAATCAAATTTCAGTTACCATTGCACATCTATAAAACCAATCAAATACAAATAAATAAGACTCAAGGTTAAAGAAAAAAATTATGCAGGAAAAATAATCAATTACTTGACTTGTTGACAAACAATATTTATAAAGACATAACAATTAAGAGTGTCTATCAGTTTAACAGCGGGGATTGTGGTAGGTAAATGAGCATGAGAGGAATACAAAAATTAAGTGGATGTCAGTTGTTAATATGTAAAACTTATAACTAAAGAATAGCAAGTGAAGCATTTTAAAAAATAATATGGACCTAATTACCTGAAGAAACAAAAAGAGGTGGCTCATTGCTCTGGAGGCAGGACTTACGAGATAAAAACGGTGGAGCAGAAGGTGTTTTTCGTTTTAATTTTAATACAAATGAGATCTCCCTATGTTGCCCAGGTTGATCTTGAACTCATTGCCTCAAGCAGTCCTCCCACCTCAGCCTCTCAGAGTGCTGGGATTACAAGAATAAGTCACCTCACCCAGCTCAGATGGCTGTTTATTTTTCTTAACTGTATATTGACAATTTTTAATTATATAAATTTATGGGGTACAAAGTGATGTTATGATTTATGTATACAATGTGAAAAAATTAAATCAAGCTAGTTAACATATCCATCAATTCAAATACCTAACTTTTCTGTGATGAGAGCATTTGAAATTTACTCTCTTAGCAATTTTGAAATGCACAATATTTTATTATTAACTAGATTCACAATGCTGTGCAACAATACTAAAAAAATGCACATTCCTCCTGTCTAACTGCAATTTTGGACCCTTTGACAATCATCTCCCCATTTGCCTTTCCGAGCCTCCACCTCTGTAACCACCATTCTACTGTCTGCTCCTATGAGTTCAATTGTTTAGGGTTCCACATTTAGTGAGTATATGCAGTATTTTTCTTTCTGTGCCTGGCTTATCTTACTTAGCGTGATGTTATCCAATTGCATCCATGTTGTCACAAGGGACAGGATTTTCTTCTTTTTAATGATTCACTAGTATTCCATTGTGTATATGTGCCATATGCTTTCATCTGTTGATGGACACGTTGGTTGACTCCATTACTTGGCTACAGTAAATAATGCTACAATGCCCACGGAAGTGTAAACATCTCTTTGACAAACTGATTTCAAATCTTTCAGGTACATATCCAGAAGTGAGATTGCTTGATCATCTGGTGATTCCATTTTTAGTTTTTTGAGGAATCTCAATACAGTTTTCCTTAATGGTTGTACTAATTTACATTCCCACCAATAGTGTATGAGTGTTCCCTTTTTCCCATCTCCTTGACAACACTTGTTATCTTTCATCTTTTTTTATAAAAACCATTTTGACCAGTGTGACATGATATCTCATTGTGGTTTTGATTTATAGCTTCCTAATGATTCGTGATATTGAACATTTTTTCATGCATCTGTTAGCTGTTTATATATTTTCTTCTGAGAAATGTCTATTAGGGTTCCCTGTCCGTTTTTTAATTGGGTTTTTTGTTTTCTTGTTATTGAGTTGTTTGAGTTCCTTATGTATTTTGGATGGTAACCCCTTATCAGATGTAGGGCCTGCAAATATTCTTTTCTCCCATTCTATAGATTGTCTTTGTTTCTCCCATTCTGAAGGATGATCCAGCAATCTCACTTCTGGGTATTTACCTCAAAGATTTGAAGTCACTTTGTCGAGGAGATGTCTGCCCTCCCACCTTCATTGCATCATTATTCACAACAGCCAGTTCTGCAGGTTGTCTCCACTGTTTCCTTCACTGTGGAAAAGAAAGAAAGAAAGAAGTGAAATTGTCACTGTCTGCTGGCAGCATGATTTTACGTAGACAAAACCCAGCCAGCTACTGGGTCTCACACATGTGATCCTGGCACTTTGGTAGGCCAAGGTGGACAGATCACTTAAGCTCAGGAGTTCGAGAACAGCCTGGGAAATGTGGAGAGACCTTGTCTCTACAAAAAGTACAAAGGTTAGCCAGGTGTGGTGGCACACACCTGTAGTCCCAGCTACTCAGCAGGCTGAGGTGGGAGGATTGCTTGAGGCTGGGAGGTAGAGGTTGTAGTGAGCCATGATCACACCACTGCATTCTAGCCTGGGCAATAGAGCGCACAGACTGCACAAATAAAAACTGTTAGAACTAATAAACAAATAAAGTTGCAAGATACAAAATCAATGCACAAGAATCAGTAGCATTTCTATATACTAACAACAAACTATCTGAAAAAAAATCAAGAGTCAATCCCATTTACAATAGATAGCAAAATAAGAAAAGGCTTAGCAATAAATTTAACCAAGGAGGTGAAAGATCTGCACACTGAAAACTATAAGACATTGATGAAAGAAATCAAAGACTGTTGTTTTAATAAGCCTTTTAATACTACAGTCAGTTGTATGATGATGCTTGCTTTGAAAACCAAATTTGTCCTGGCACAATTAATTAACTTATTCATTTGGGAAAAATACCCAAATTTCCCATTTTCTTATGCACGATTTTGTCTGCAAGAAACACTAGGAATATTTCACCCAACTGAACTAAATTGTAGGAATACACAAAATACATACCTCCCTCCAATTCCTACTAGCTAACTCCATTCACCATGCATGTGAGCCACACCCATTCACACCCCTTATTATGTACATCATATTACTCTAAAAGATAAGCAGCAACTAATATGTACACTTGGTGTTCTTTGTCATACCAACATCACTCATTTCAGGTTTTGTTGGGTTTTTTTTTAATTTACTGTTAACTGTTTAAAATATTTACTTTCTAGTCATTATGAGTCAAATCAATGTGTGCCACTCACGAAGTATTTGAGTGTCAGGCCCCTAATCTCATTTTTACCCTGTGATGTGTGTTTTTGCTGTTGTTGTTTTTGTTGTTTGTTTGTTTGTTTGAGACAGAGTTTTGCTCTTGTTGCCCAGGCTGGAGTGCAATGGCACGATCTTGGCTCACCACAACCTCCACTTCACGGATTCAAGGGATTCTCCTGCCTCAGCCTCCCAAGTACCTGGGATTGCAGGCATGTGCCACCACACCCAGCTAATTTTGTATTTTGAGTAGAGACGGGATTTCTCCATGTTGGTCAGGCTGGTCTCGAACTCCCAACCTCAGGTGATCCACCCACCTCAGCCTCCCAAAGTGCTGGGATTACAGGCGTGAGCCACTGCACCTGGTCTTGTGATATGTGTTTGTTGCTAGTTTTTGTTGTTGTTGATAGTGTGTATTTTTAAAAATTAATTGACTTCATTTTTTAGAGCAGTTTTAGGTCTACAGAAAAATTGAATGGAAACCAGAGAGTTCCCATATGCTCTGCTTCCCTTTTATTAATTAACATCTTGCATTAATGCTGTACATTTGTTATACTTGATAAGCCAATATTGATACATTATTAACTAAAGTCCATAGTTTACATTAGAATTCATTCTGTGTTGCAATTCTATGGGTTTTGACAAGCATATAATGACATGTATCCATCATGATAGTATCATAAAGAATTGTTTCACTTTCCTTAAAGCTCCTTGTGCTCCCCCTATTAATCCTTTCTTTTTCTATCCCCCATCCCCAATCCTTGGCAACCATTGATCTTTTGTCTATTTCCACAGTTTTGTCTTTTCTAGAATGGCATATAGTTAAAATCCTACAGTATGTAGCCTTTTCAGATTGGCTTCTCCCACTTAGCTATATGCATCTAAGATCTGTCCATGTCTTTTCATGATTTGATAGCTCATTTCTTTTTATTGCAGAATAATATTCCATTGTCTGGATATACCATACTTTATTTATCTAATCACCTGCTGAAGGACATCTTGGTTTCTTCCAGTTTTTGCTAAAAATGAATAAAGCTGCTGTAAACACCCATGTGCAGGTTTTTGTGTGAACAGGTTTTCAGCTCATTCAGGTAAACAACAAGGAGTGTGATTGCTGGCTCATGTGGTAAGAGTATGTTTAGTTTCATAAGAAACTGCCAAACTGTCTTCCAAAGTGACTGTATAATGTTGTATTCCCACCAGCAATGAATGAGAGTTTCTAATGCTTCACATCCCCACCAGCATTTGGTGTTGTCGGTGTTCTGTATTTTGGCCATTCTGATAGATGTGTACTGGTATCTTGTTTTAACTGCAATTCCCTAATGAGGTAGGCTCAGCCTCTTTTCATATGCTTGTTTGCCATCTCTATATCTTCTCTGCTCAGGTGTCTGTTCAGGTCTTTTGCCCATTTTTAAATTGGGTTGTTTGTTTTCTTATTTGCTGGGTTTAAAGAGGCCTTTTGTATATTTTGTATGCCAGTACTTCATCAGATATATGTTTTGCAAATATTTTCTCAAAGTCTGGCTTGTATTTCCATTCCCAAATAGTGTCTTTTGAAGAGCAGAAGTTTTTAATTTTAATAATGTACAACCTATCGTTGTTTTCATGGATCCTACTTTTTATTGCTTTATTTTGCACAGCTCAGTGATTTTCAGGAATTTGTATACTATGTAATGGCCACTGACCACATTTATCTTTCTCAAGCATTCATTTATTTGGCCAGATAATTTCATTTTGGATAAGGTTCCCAAATAATTGGTACAAAAGTATTGAATAGCATAATCTATTATGGTGAAAAAGTGGAATTCTAATTGGAAAACAATTGAGGCTGGGTAAGTAATTCAAGAGAATATTAACAACATGAAATACTAACATAGGTGTTCAAAACTGTTAGCATGTCAACATTCTTTACATAAAATATAAGCTGACACAAAGGTTGAAAGAAGAAAGCAGAATATAAAATATCCTTCATATATTAATTTCAACTAAGAAAAAATGTATTTTGACAAATAGAAATAAAAGTTGGTAACATGCATTAGAGCAAGTAACGAATCCCATGATCTTAGTACACATCTGTTTTACACTCATGCAAAATTGCATACAAATATTCAAGATGGGCAGCAGTTAAAGGGCCCAGACGCCCTCCATCTGTGGCTCTGCCATCCCCTAGGTTCTTAGAGTCCTCAGCCAATTCCTCTGCATGGATCTGGGAGATGGAAGAGTATGAGCGATTCCCAGAAGATTTCTAAAGGCCAAACTCAGAGGGCTGAACCCACTTGCACCCAGAGGGTCACATCAAGGCAGGCTAGGAAAAATAGTCTAGTTCTGTGCCCGGGAGACAGAACAATTTCACACCTCTTTAGCCCTCTCTGCACTTGGCAAAAGTAGACCAGTTTTCATAGACTCCTTTCTCCTTTCAATTGTGCTTAAATCCATCATATTATATAAGTATCTCATTATTATCTTAATCAATTCAGTTCCTGGTCTGGATTATGAGAGTTTAGATACCGCTTATGCAAGTCTATTAGGTTCCTGTATTCAGATAGCTAGAGTTTTGATAGCTAGGATTTATTCATTCCTTATTTAAAAGAAAGAAAATTGAAATTTGCAGACTTTCTGAGTTCATCCCCTATCCTTCATTCAGACAATACGTCCTAAATCAGATCAGATTATTGCTTATCCTATTTAAAATTTTTATGGCAAAATTATGTCTTGTCAAGGAAACAATGTATAACAATTTTTTCTCTAAGTGATTCACATTTCTAACTTTATTCTTTTATTTTTTTAAGATAAAGCAGAATTTCATAAAATTGTTTCTAAGTAGAAAAATATAACTCTAATTAGGGCTTCTAACCTGCATATTAAGAACCAGGGTTTGATTATGCATTGGTGGCATTCACCAGGGTCAATTCTGGTAAAAGCGTTTTAGCATTGATTGTTTTACATGATATAAGCATCTGTAAAATTATATTTGGGGAGTAAAATATTTTTATCATAGTAATTCCTTCTTAATTTTTTTAAATGTTAATTGTCATCTTTAATATTGTTCTCTAGTTACTATCTAATTTTAACAAAAGTTTTATGAAGTGTTGGAAATTTTATAGAGTAAACCAATTATCATTACCATAAAAAAATTATTTTGTGTACTTCTTTGCTGGTTTTTCCAGGAGATTTTTATTATTAACTTGTCACATTGCATAAAATGTTCCATTGGGGCTCTTAGTGAATATTTACATTTAATCTATGTTTAACTTAAACAGTATTTTCATTTTTACTACAGTTACTCTACAATTGCAAGTATCTTCCTCTGTATTTCCTACTAACGTTTTATTGTATTCTGTTAATATACATTTTATGTTTCAAGATAAATCAGTATCCATTTATGCAAGTCTTTTGTTATTTTATCTATTTATTTTCTAACTACATGTCATTAATGTACATAATTAATTTTTTAAAGAATTGTTTGACCAACATGGCGCATGTATACCTATGTAATAAACCTGCATGTTGTGCACATGTACCCTAGAACTTAAAGTATAATAAAAAGAAAAATAAATAAAATAAAATTGAAATGAAATGAACCTAATTCTCTGATGATTAGTGATATTGAGCAGTTTTTTCATGTTTAGCCACTTGTATGTCTTCTTTTAAGAAGTGCCTGTTTGTGCCCTTTCCCCACTTTTTAATGGAGTTATTTGATTTTTCTTGTTGAGTTTCTTGTACATTCTGGATATCAGTCCTCTGCCAGATGCACAGTTTGCAAATATTTTCTCTCATTCTGTAGGTTACCTGTTTACTCCTTTGATTATTTCTTCTGCTGTGCAGAAACTCTTTAGTTTAATTAAGTCCCATCTGTCTGTTTTTCATTTTGTTGCATTTGCTTTTGAGGTCTTAGTCATAAATTCTTTGAACTTCTGGAGAACTTTTAAGTTTTTGGTTAATGCCCTTGATTTTTTGTATAATTATACAATTAGTAAAAGGTGATCTTCTAGCAAGATAGCTGGAGACCTTATTTGAGGCTCTCCTTCAACTATCTCCTTATAAAGTATAATTAAAGTTTAAGTAAGATAAACAAAGTTCAATCTCTATTCACTTATAGTCTTCTAATTAAGTCAATTAATGAAAACCAAACTATTTATAAAATTAACTAAAGTAAGAAAACTAACAGATTGGAAATCATGTCATCTAAGGTTATTAATTAAGTTTGGACATCTTTTCCATAGACACTAAAAGAACAAATTAATAATCAATTGATATCTTAGACGAATACATTAAATGTAATATAAATTTTATAAATGCATTCTTTATATAACATTAAAATTTTGCTACAATGAAAAAGAATATTTCTAAAATGAATCTTGAAGAAAGATTCCAAGTTACTAGATCAGTAGCTATTTGAGGTGTTATAACATCACCACCTACTGGAGGATTAGAATAGGAAGATTTTCATTTTGGAAATCATCAACAGCAATATCAATTGAACTTAGAAATTCTTTCATTTATACAATTTTTTAAGGCATTGAGGCACTAACCCCTTACTTTACACACATGAGAAAATAGACACAGAAGTGCTAAATAGGGTTCAAATATTTGCTCAAAATCATACCACTAATTGTATATAAGACTATCATAGATGACTAATTATATATAAGACTCTAAACCAGGTTCCCTGGTTCTCAGTCACATGATCTTTGTGCTCTAACTTGCCCTTACAACGTGCCATATTGCCTATCAAACTCCATTTTAATAATGGTTAAAACATTTTTGAAGTAAAAGCAAAGTTGGTTTTCCCATAAATACTATTATATTGATAGCTTTCCCACTATTCTTTTACTGCCTCATTTTATCTTAGAATAATTAAGAAATAAATTTCTATTAAGTTCTTATGTCTTCTCCTATAGATGATGATTGATTGAATTATTTAGTGCAAGCAAGTTTATGTTTCTCATAATATCTCTTTATTTTCTGACCCATAATGAAAGAAAGAAAGAAAGAAAGAAAGAAAGAAAGAAAGAAAGAAAGAAAGAAAGAAAGAAAGAAAGAAAGAAAGAAAGAAAGAAAGAATTTTTCAACTTTCTGATAGACAAATTAAGACTGTTGGCAATGGTGTGGGAAAAGAAGCTCCCTCATAAACTGTGAGAGAGTAAATGAGTGCTAAAGTTTGCTAGTAATTTGATAGTCTCTAACAAAAATTTAAATCACACAGCATTTGGCGTGGCAATTCCAGTGTTGGAATCCAGGCTACAGATACTTTTGCACAAATATTTATTGCAGTATTATTGGTAATAGCAGAGACAAATCTGGAAACAATCTGCATATTATTAACATAAGACTGAGAAATTATAAGATAACAATGTACAATACTATATAAAATACTATGCTGCCATTTTTTAAAATAACATAGTACTGTGCATACTTAAAAGATAATTAAAGTTATTTAAGGAAAGGAGCCAACCTTTGCTTCATATGCGTACTGTCATTTCACATGTGTAAAAATATGGAACTTTATAAATATTATATTTATTTATAAAATTAAATCCCATAACATCATATATTAATATACTTTGTATTTATTATATTATAAATAAATGTTTGTGTATACAGATGCTCCCTGGCTTAAGATGGCGTTACATCCTGATAAACCCATTGTAAGTTGAAAATATCGTTAAGTAAAAATGCATTTACGACACCATAGCTTAGCCTATCCTACCCTAAATGTGATCAACTTACATTTGCCAAAAGTTAGGCAAAATCATCCGGCAACACTGCACAGGGCAGAGCACCAGTCCTTCACTCTTATGATAGTACGGTTGACTGGGAGCTGTGGCTTGCTACTGCTACTCATCATACACCACATATCACTAGCCCAGGAAAACATCAAAGTTTAAAATCAAAGTACAGTTTCTACTGAATGCCTACGGCTTTTGCACCATTGTAAAGTCCAAAACTTGTTAAGCCAAACCATGGTAAGTTAGGGACTGTCTATGTGTGTATGTATATACGCAAACAGATATGCACATTTGTTTATGCACAGAAAGGTCCCTAACATAATGCTTTACACCTTGTTCAGGTTACAACTCATGTAACAAAATAATTATCCCAAACTCTGGGGGTAAACTAGAGGGGATGTAAAGGTATCGATATGAAGCTTGATATTTTTAAAAATCATGATATTCTCTTTATATTACAAAATTATGATTAAAACCACATAGTATTTGGGAAAATACTAAATACTGATTTAAACTTCTGAAAAGTTGTTTTTAAATATTGATGTATTTCTAAGTTTGCTATCTCCAATATAATTTTTTAGTGGGCGATTTTATTCTACAAATGGCTACATGCAATTTCTGGTCAAAACTCTTCCAAAATGATTTAATTGAAGCTAGACACAAAAAGATAAATAACAAACGTTCTCACACATATGTTGGAGTTAAAAAAGTTAATCAAATGGAGGTAGAGAGTAGAATGGTGGTCACCAGAGGCTGGGAAGAGCAGCAGAGAGAAAGGGATAAGGAAGGGATGGCTAGTGGGTACAAAAATGTACTTTGATAGAAGGAATAAGATCTAGTGTTCAGTAGCACAATAGGATGATTACTATTAGCAATGAGTTATTGTACGTTTCAATGTAACTAGAAGAGTTGAACTGGAATATTCCTAACACAAAGAAATTGTAAATGTTTAAGGTAATGGATGTCCCAATTACCCTGATTTGATCATTAAACATTGTATGCTTGTATTGAAACATCACAGGTACCCCATAAATATGTACATCTATCAAGTATCCATTTAACTTAAAAATAAATAAAAATGTTCTTAAAAAGAATTTAGCCTAATTCTTCATGGCCTTCATTGATGCAAAACTTTAATTTGCACTTTTATATAAATTAAAATGTTAATTACCTTACAACTTGCAAAAATTGTAATATAAATGAAAGTCTGTTTTTTAATTGAATGTCTTTTCCTTTTTTTTATTGATAAATGTAATGTTAAACTGTATTAAATGAGGTGAATAGATTTCCAACATAATCAAACATTTTCATACCAAGGGTTTCACAATCTAACAAATCTCTAATTTTTTAAAAGAAATTTGCCTTTTTATAGCAGTCATCCTCAAAGTAGTCTGGATGCCCCTAAAAGGGCACATCATCCCCAAAGAGACACGATATTTATGATATAGTGTACTGGGTTAAATAGTGTCCCCATTCCCAAATTCGGGTCCTCCTGGAACCTCAGAACGTGACTTTATTTGTAATATAGATCTTTACAGATGTAATAAGGTGAAAGTGTGAAATGAGATCATCTTGGATTAGGGTGGATCCTGAATCCCATGAGTGTTCTTATAGAGTCAGAAAAGGAGAAACCACAGGGACACAAAGAAGGCAATGTGAACACAGGCAGGGACTGCAGCGACGTGTCTACAGGGGAAGGGGTGCCAAGGATGGCTGGTGACACCTGAAGCTCAGAGAGAGCCGTGGAATGACTCACACTCAGGGATGTCAGAGGGGACCAACCCTGCCCATGCCTCAGCTTTAGATTTCTGGCCTCCAGAACCATGTCAATAAGTTTCCCAGTTTGCAGTAATTTGTCATGGCAGCCCTAAAACATGAATACATATGGAGACAAAAATTGGAGGCCCCAGCATATGCCAACAGCCTTGTCCCCTTCTTCCCCCGAGGCTTCTCAGGTATTTGAATCTGGAGCTTTGGGCCTCTGGAAGCTCCATGGGCCCAGGCCCACCAGGGAGTTGGAGGCCTATCTGCAGAAGCCAGTGCCAGGACCACAGAGGTCTCAGTCATGCTGCCCTCCTGCTCCTCCCCATCTTCTCTGGGCCTGCACCAGGCCCCGCCATGGTCAGATGTCTCCAAAATGCCCCAGCCTGGAGGCTGCAACTTGGGAGCCTCGGGTGCCGCTTGCACTGAGGGAACAGGGACCTGTAGGGCCCTGTGACTCTTCTGTGACACTCAGTAGTTATTTATGGCATGTGGGCTTGGCGTGCCCTGCACAGACAGAGAGAGGATCCTATTTTTACTTTATTCAGTCTTATACTGATTGAATAATTTTAACCATCACCATGTATTTCATAGCTTGAAAAAACTAGTTTACATATAATATAAAAAATTAAAAAGATATGTCACATTTCAAGGGGGGAAAATGTCTCTTTATTCTGTATTCTCGGGTCCCCATTCCCTGACTTCCCTGGATGTCCCACACCATCCCTGCTCTCCCCTTCCTCCTGGAGCCCTTGGGCTGCTGGCCCTTCCACAGCAGAGAAGCTAAGCTAGAGGATGTGCTGTACTAGCAGTTTACAGTGTGGAGAAAACGGCAAGGAGTTTTGGCCAGTCTGTCTCTTTCACGCAACTAGGTGGCCAACCTTGGCCAACACTCCACTGCTCTAAGCACGTTTCCAAGTGTGGACATCGTGGGGATGATGCTACTCACCTTACAACGATGCTGTGAGAATCTGATGGCACGACGCATGCACATGCGCCTGCCACAAAGGGGGAAGTTTGCGTGTGCTTACAGGACAGGCAGGGACTGGAACTCGCAAGTGGAAAGATGTCAGAAAGTAGAAGGTGCTGTGACTACACCTCTGCTTCTCCCTGGAGGTCTGCTCCCTTTATCTCTCTCTATCCAGCAGTCCTTTGGGACTTCATGTCTCCATGGCAGAAAATGTCTGCCTCATGGCTTGCATGTTCCCATTCCAGCTTCTGAGACATTGTCTACCTGACGCATCTGAATCTTAACTCCATATTCTGGGAGAGAGAACCAGACTGGCCAAGCTTGGGTGACAACCACCAACTCATTGATCCGTATTCAGGAGGCGGGGTCCTATGCATGGCTGCCATAACCTATCTTCAGGTGGGATGCGATCCTTGGGAAGGGGAGATGGTTTATGAACTAGGAGGCACCCCAAAACTGAGCTCTGTTACTGTGCTATCTGGTAGCATGCCTGATATGTCTGTTTCTTCCTCACCTGTTACATAAAAGAATTGCACTATGATTGCTGAAGTTTCTTTCAATTCTAAAAGTCTATGGCCCGATGATTCAACCAGAGGAATTTTAGGAAGCACAACTGATCAGCAGAGGCTGAAGGTTGGGAGAATGGAGATGCTAAGACCTAGCATTCTTTGAATGGCACAATAGCCACCCTATGAATGACAAAGTAGTCATCCTATTCTATCTGTACATAAAATCAGTCTCTCCTGAAGAAAAACAAGCCAAAGTACATTTGCTCAAGGATCCAAATAGCCTTAAGAAATACGTAGATATGTATCCCCAAGGTCTTCCTGTACTGCAGGGGTTGGAGCTTAGCATCTCTCAATCAACCAAATCTCCATGATGTCTATTCATGTGTGCTTAGGACTGGGCTAGGGGTAGTGATTCAAAAGGAATTTAATTTCTATAATATAAAAATATTTACACAGTATCACTTCTTTAACAGCAATTATATTTCTAAAAACATGCATAAATCAATCTTTATAAATATGTTTATATTATATATAAACATGCTATACAATGTTTTTAATTTATAAGGCCCATAGAAAATATCCTTTTGAAAGTAAAAGATCCTCCTGAAATTACACATAATTATTTCCTTATTCATCTCTTTTGTTTGTATGGACTTTAGTACTTAAGTATCCTTAAAGCAAAGAACCCTTAGAATATGTTTTTTGGAATGAATTACTACCTCCTGATCTCTCTGGGTGATACTCACAGTAACCAGTGATGCTCTTTGAAAATCTAGGTCTTGTGACTCGGCCTAAACAAAGGGAAATAGCCGTGACTGCCACTTCATAATACATCCACTTACAACCGGCCATATTTAGTTAATTACTTGTCTGCCTAAGGCTGTTACCCCATAGGGTGGCCACTGTGCTTATATCATTATGCTTTGTATGAAGGCACTCATTGATGCCTCTGCTGATGGCTAGTGAACAATGGGAGCCTGAAACCTAATTGATACCAAATTAATTCATATTACCTGGAAAAAATGAAAGAGAAACACTTAAGAAATCAGAAAAAGTTTCTTCCTTTTTTTCTGTACTATCAAAATCAAAGAAATACAGACAGGAATAATGTTGAGGCGGTTTAACCTTGGACATAGTTTTTCTTGGCTAAAGTCAGAGTCAAATGGCAGCAAGCCCAAGCCAGTCTCATCCAATTTCAAAGGCCAGATATATCATTATAATTAAGAATCAAATTAAGGCAAGTATCTCATTATTCACTCAAACATGGCCTGTTGTTTTTTTTTTTTTTTTAATTTTATAAGACTAATGCTTCACTTGGACAATGACGAGTAAACTCTTGGGTTCTGTGAAATGTGCATTCAGCTGTAAGGCTCACTTCTCTAGGCAGGGGAGCTCTGGCGTAAGAGTAGGGACTCAGGGTACAATTTCATTTGTTGCATTCTTGTTGTTCCTATTCACTGCCCTGCCTCTGGCTGGTCCTTACTTCTGAGGACAGTGAGTGGCTGTCTTTGTATTGAGGCTGAGGAAGAGGAGTGACGGGTGGAAATTGAGGGGGCCTTGGGAAAATGGAGAATCAAAAAGTCAGACATTCATTATACCTCCAGCGTTTCTACAAAGAGATGAAGATGTAAAGAATCTTCTGCCTACAATTTTCCATCAAATCACTTAATAAAATCAAAATCCAATTATGCTAGGTTCTTTAAAGATTGCTTTTAAATGTTGTTTCCTAGGCTGTTAGAAAATGAATGAAAACGGCAGCCAGAATTTCACATCAGCAGTCTCTCTCTCTCTCTCTCTCTCTGCCAAATTCAACTTTACATTTCTACATAACAGCAGTCACAGTCATATAGTCAATCCTCTACTAATGTATATTTTAGATAATACTGTATTTCTGAGGATTTCATCTTCTAGTGCCCAATAAAGATTAAAAGGAACCTGAGGCTGGGACTGAATTCTCAGGTCACATTACACTGGAACTCTGTGGCGTAGCGCTCCCTCTGGTGGAAATTTGCCACTTTGCAAATTTCCTTCTTTATTTTTCTTTTTCTTTTTCTTTTTCTTTTTTTCTTTTTTTTTTTTAGTTGCGGGAGCATTTCATAGCCCAAGAAATATCTCCCAAAGCCAAGAACAATCGGGAAGTAATTTCAAAACATCCCTGCCTGGTCAAAAATGCATGTGTTCAATGACACTGAGTTGATTGTATTCACTAGAATTCTAAGAGAATCTGTGAAGGAAAAAATGACTTCATAAAGCTGCAGGAAATGGCTCGTTTATAATAGTTGATTTTTAAAAAGATTGTTCTACACGGACACGTGCAGGGGAACAACAAACCCTGGGGCCCGGTGACAGGAGGGAGAGGATCAGGAAAGTAACTAACGGATACTAGGCTTAATACCTGGGTACTGAAATAATCTGTACATCAAATCCCCATGACACACGTTTACCGCTGTAACAAACCTGCACCTCCTGCACATGTGCCCCTGAACTTAAAATAAAAGTTAAAAGTAAATAAATAAATACAGTGTTAGTTCTGGTTCATAGAGGATGGGGAATTTAGATTTGAGAGTTGGGGAGGAAGAAATTTCAACCTTACCTTGGGACAGTATAGCCCAGAACAGTAGGAACCACAGAGAAAATATATGTTGAAGAGAGAATATTCTAGTGAAATGTTTTGTGCAGTCTAACATGTTGAGCAGTTCCTGGCACCCTACAAGTCTTCAGCAGGTATGTGTAGGTCCTACCATGGAAAATGGCAGAGGCTTAATTCTATGTCTCATGTAATTTGAGGGGTTGCAATGTTCTGACCTGTGTTCTCCCAATATGTGGAAGTTCAACATGAGAATCCCTAATCCCGAAGGTGATGGTACTGGGAAGTGGGGTCTTTGGGAGGTAATTATGTCGTGAGAGTAGGGTCCTCATGATGGGATTAATGCCCTTATAAGAAGAGGCACCACCTCTCTCTCTGTCTTTCTCTTCCACTCCACCATGTAAGGGCACAGCAAAAAGGCAGCCATCAGCAAGCCAGGAAAAGAACCTTCACCCAGTCCAGCCATGCTGGCTGGCATCCTAATCTGGGACTTCCAGCCTCCAGAACCCTCAGTAAATCTTGCAGCTGTTAAAGCCACCCAGTGCGTGGTACTTTGCTGTGGTGGCGGACTTAGCCAGGGGCTGAACAGATCCAAAGGCTGAAAGGACAGGTGAATGCAGGAGACCCGTGTTACCATACAAAGCACCGTGGTCCTTCATCGGAGGGGTTTCAGAATTCAGAAAGCTTAAATATCTCTGGATCTGCACTATGGAAGCCGCTGAGAAAAGGCAAAAGCAATGCTATAGGTCACTGTTAAGCAATCTTTTTCACAAGAAGGTAACCACAGGAAATAACATGTATCCGGCTCGCTGACAGAAATAATGTTAATAGCATCTGGCCACCCTGTCCTTGCACTGCGTCTTAAGCACTGAGAGGCAATACATCAGCACAACCGCGGCCGACTCCAGACACACCAACAGGAGGTCCTGCAGTAGGTGGGCTGTGTGGGACTGGAGTAGATGGTAGAGATCAGTCGAGAGGAGCAGCAGTAAGCCTCTGGGAAGCAGCCGGGTCTCAGGCCTGCGCCTAGCCTTGCTCATCTTCTAAAATCCGCCTGTCTGAGCTCTCCTGTTCTGTACCATCCTGTCATACTGGAATCTAGTCCTGCATTGCCCTCTGCCTGGCTAATGTTCACAGGGCTTTTAAATTCCTTCAATGGCTCTATACTTAGATAGTGATGAATAGAAACGCTGCCATTCTGGTGTCTGTTACTCTTTCTTTGTTTTTATCCCCGCTCTATCTGGTAATTTTTCTATGTCTGAACACTTCACTGACACAGACAAAGACAGTAACACATTACACAACTGAGAACTGGGAAGTAAGCAAAAAGGGAAGAAAAATGCCTCTGAACAGCCAAAATAGATATTGCAAAGTCCATGTGTAAGATTGATGTGATGTTTGTATAACTCTGAAGCTGGGAACTGAGAACAATTCTAACTCCTTTTACTGCTATGACAGAAGGAAGACATTAGTGGTGTTAGAGATAAAAACAACAGTTTTCTGGGAATCTTTTAGGGATTACTACTCCCAATTTTGTAAGTATGGACTGTCCCCAACTTACCATGTTTCACTTTCAACTTTACAACGTTATAATGCTACTTATACAACCATTCTGCTTTTCACTTTCAGTACAGTAGTCAATAAATTCCATGAGATATCGAACAACTTATTGTAAAATAGGCTTTGTGTTACATAATTTTGCCCAACTGCAGGCTAATTTAACTGTTCTGAGCTGGTCTAAGCTGTGATGTTCAGTAGACTAAGGGCATTCAATGCATATTTGACTTAAAATATTTTCATCTGATGATGGGTTTATAGGAACATAGCCCTGTTGTAAGTCCCAGAGTATCTGTAGTTTTTTCTTAGGCGCATTTTCTAGTTGGCCATGTAGTATCCTTGTTACAACTTCAGAGTAAGATGAAGTCCCAGGACCAGTGCTTCAGGACCACTGCAGGAAAAACTTTTAACATTCCCCTGCTCTGAATGTGTAGATTACACTGAAATCATTGTTGGTGCTACTAACTGACATTTCCCATTCTACCTTCTAGAGCCCTTGGGAGGGTTGCACTTCCCTAATTCCATGATTATTAGGTACACCCATGTGACTTGCTCTGGTCAAAGAAATAAGAATGGAAGTAATGTGTCCCTTCCAGTCAAAAACGTCAAGGCCTCAGCATAATTTGCCAAATTTCACCCCCGTGTGGCGTCAGGAATTGTTCCTGGAGGGTGTAAGTGGTATCAGTCTCCATCTCTGAGTGAAGACAACATGGGACAGAGCTTCCCATCAATGTATCAGCATCCCTGTTGCTTATAAGACACTGAGATTCATGGATTATTTGTTACCATACTATGCTTTCCTTACTGATACATATGCACACCCTAATTGCACATGGAGAAGAACTCCAATATCACTCCTCAAAGGGTGTCTTATCTTCACATGGTCATGCAAACCTAGATTATCTAATACACAAAATTCAGTAAATTATAAGGCCCTTACTTCTGTAGGTAGATCTACTACATATCTTAAAAGAAAACAGCTGATGGCCAAAATGAATTTATATAAACTATAACAGAAGGGAAAGAAATTATATCAATCAGGTTATTTATCAGAAGCCCACAGACCTACATACCTTAGTGGACTCTAACATTATCCACGATTTTGGTGCACTGGTCTTGAACCATCCAACCCCCCAAATTTTCCCCAGTCAAATTTCTAATGGGAGTGGTTTTACTTTGTATCCCTTTATGCCAATGATGAAATTTCAGATTCAAGAATAGGCAAATATCTAAACATGTTTTTGGAGATACTTTTTAAAAGATAATTCCACATGTTAGGAGTAGAAAGGGAAGCAAATCGAATGACAGGAAAATAGCAGTCTTTGCATTAATCCTAAAGTATATGTAATAAACATAAACCTAGAACTTACATATGCACTCTTCTGACATTTTTGAATATGTAGGAGGTGAGGTGCAAGTAAAAGAAGATGATGGCATTTGCTTTGGCATGAAGTCATGGTGGGGTTTTGAGAAAATATTTTTATATTTCTGCAGAGTTGAGGCTTTCTGAATAAATTTTACTCAAAAATTTGGATCCCAAGTGTATTAATCCGTTCTCATGTTGCTATAAAGAACTGCCTGAGACTGAATAATTTATAGAGAAAAGAGCTTTAATTGACTCACAGTTCTGCAACACTGGGGACACCTCAGGAAACTTAAAATAATGGTGGAGGGGAAGCAAATACATTCTTCTTCATATGGTGGCAGGAAGGAGAAGAATGAGTGCTGAGTGAAGAGGGAAGCCCCTTATAAAACCATCAGATCTCATGAGAACTCACTCACTGTCATGACAGCAGCATGGGCAGCATGAGGGTAACCACCCTGTGATTAAATTACCTCCCACTAGGTTATTCCCATGACACGTGGGGATTATGGGGACTACAATTCTAGATGAAATTTGGGTGGGAACATAGCCAAACCATATCACTGAGCTAACAGTAAGTCTTGAGAAGTTAATTTATAACTCTGTAGTGAGAGGACTCCAGAGATTCTCATGGAATGTGTTTACATTTCAAGGGAAAGTGAGACCCAAGACCCTGGAGCCATCTCTAGGTCATGACAGAGACACCAGGGCTCCTGAGGCCCTTGAGAGATGTCTGTCTAGTCCAAAAGGTTAAAGTGAGAGCCCAGGACCCTTCCATCCCTTCTCCAGGGAACAAACATTTCTTTCCCTCCTTTCAAGATGGAAACAGGAGGTCCTGTACATAAGCAAAGAAAATCCATTTCCCCATCCCTCACCTGTGGAGCATCTTGGGCCATAGGACACCTCAGGAGTAAGCACTGGTGTGTGTAGGGGAGAGGGCTGATACAATTATCATAATATAAGAAATAATAACTATTCTGCCTCTGATCCAGAACACTCCATATGTGGGTTCAGGATAAAATTATGAACGGATATGAAAAACCCAACACTCATCCTAGCAAAGCTAAGGCAAAATGTACCCAAACGCCATGCAGGGTTACTTGAGTGCTTAAGATCCTGATATGAGTGGCTGTAAATGTCCTAAACTCCTTTGGAAAGTCAAATGTTCTTTTCAAGAGTTTGTGAACTGCCTGGGTGGGATGTAGAGACAGAAACGTGGGTTATGTTCTCAGGGTGTCATTTGGCATGGGTTCCAGGCTCTACTGAAATTGTTTTCTACTCTACATACTACAGTTGTTGCTTTGTCGCCACTCTAACTTTTGCTCACATGTGAAACTGAGTCCCTACACTTTTTTATGATGTAATTTGGTTGTGTTTCCCTAGATAAAAATATCTTTGATGGCTGAAATGAAATACAACTGTATTTCTCTTTCACATAAGATTTGAAGCAGGACCATTCTTAGAAGGAAACTTATAGCCTTAAATGCATATAGGAGAAATGAAGAATGGCTGAAAAGTCAATAAATTAAGCATCTTTCTTAAGAAGTTAGAAAATAGTAAACTAAATGCAAAGAATGTAGAAGAAAGAAAAAAGAAAAAATTAATGAAACAAAAAGTAAACATATAATGGACAGAATAAACAAAGTCAAAATTTGCTTCCTTAAAAATAAATAATATTTATATAATTCTGGCAAAGCTAATATAGGGAAAAAGAAAGAAGACAGAATTAACCAAAATTGAGAATGAAAAAGGGGTATCATTATGGTTCTTACAGATAACATAAAGTCATAAGAGGATATTGTACCCATCTCATGAAAATAACACTTTCTAATACCCTGAAGCTGAATCTATTATTGTTTCAGAGGTAATCTTATATTCTAATAATTTTAAGATTTCCTATGTGCTACTTATAATTTTTCTAATGTAAAACTTATAAAAATACGTTTTAACAAATTCAGTTTGGCTTAAAAGCATCTACTATGGGGTCACAAACCATTTTTGCTCATTCGAGTATAAGCAATAAAACAAAATTACTATAGGAACAATTGTTGGAGGTTGTGTTTACAAAAGTTACTCGTTCACCCATAAACAACAAAGACCATCTCAATTTCCCCGTCGCCGACCTATAGGTGACTGTCCAGAGTGCTATCTCAAGTATCTCCCAACCTAGAAAGAGCTTAACAACAAAGTTTAAATTATAAATAGAAGAGAATAAAATGATGATTAATAGGCAATTTATGGGGATAAAATAATTTCAGTGGGTTAAATTCTGGTACAAGGAAACAGAATGCATAGGTTTCATGATTAACCAAGCAAAGCATTTGAGTCAGGGGTGGATAATAATGCAGATGGGCTTAACTATAAAAACAAGAGATACAATTTGAGATTTAAAGAGAATATTCACAGATCCAAAGATAGAAAATATCATCCTGATAATAATTTAGGAGTAAATCTGGCACAATTCAACTAAAGCCCCGAATCCATGTGTCCCCCTCCATTCTCACTGTCACTGATCTTGTTTGTGGCCTCAGAGCTTTTACCCAGAAGTTGCCTCAGAATGTTCCACTGGCATCCACTGACTTTCAGTCTCCTACTCCTCTACTCCATCTGACATACCAAGTGCAATTGCTAAAATAAGCAGATAATATTTTCCTTGCATCAAAAATATTTTTCAAAATGTCTAGAAATAAAGGCCAAACTCCTTAGCATTGCATTTATGACCTGTCTTGATCAGTCCAAGTCCTTTTTCCACTGCATAGATCCTCCACTGAAGCCGAATCTTTTTACCATTCCCCAAACATGCTCCACACATTCTCCTCTTTGGAACTTTGCTATTGTCCCCTGTGCCTAGAAGGCCCTCATGTCATCTTCGTCTATTGAAATGTCCCAATCCTTTAATGGTCAGTTCAGATGCCTCCCTCTCTACTACCAACTCTCAATCAGAATTTCTCTCTTTTCATTTCTATAGTCCTTTTCTTAATAGTATCAAATTTAACTTTAGATTTTTACAAGCATTATTTCTATACAATGAGATTAGGAGTGTGAGAACAAATGCTAGATTATTTAATTTTGAATCTCCCCACAGCACAAAACACATTTATTTAGGTAGATGAGTAATAAAGATTATTGCAGCTAAAATTTAGAAGTTTTCATACTTAATGAAATTTCACACAGTAAACTTCTAATCAGATAATAGAGCCTATCCTTCTGACTCAAGTATAAGTGCCCTACAGACTCTTTCTGCCCAGGAGACTTGAGAGGAATAATTTCATTTAACCAGAAAGAGCCCATTCCTGCTTAGGCACCACAATTAGTGAACATGCTGCTCGTAAATTTCACCAGAATTTAGGCCTATTAATAACAACCTGTATCCTGTGCATCTTGAAGTTGGAAATAGATAACCAAGTGGATTTGAGAAAAAAATAAGAAATTTATGTTTAAAATTTAAACTTAAATATACTAAACATTGAAAATAAGCATACCCAACTAATTGCATTTGAGTGTGTGTTATTTATTCAGTACATATTATCAAGCCTCTATTATAAGCCAACCATTGGCGATACAGAGAGAATTAAACATAATCCTTGCTCTTTGAAAACTTCATAGTGTAGAGACACCAGACAACAAAACATACACTGAAAAACTGTCTCACAAAAACTGTGTGGAAGTTCTGCAGTTACATAGGCAAGTTGCCTCAGGAAGGTGGTAAAGATTTGACAAAATATCACATTAGAATTCATGATCATGAAAGATGAATACACGCTTACTGGGTATAAAGAGGACAAGAAAGTTCCATGCAGAGGAAACAGTAATGAAGTGTAAAATGACATGGCATATTTGCAAATCCATCAGCGGCTTCGAACAGCTAAAGCACATGGGAAGGGAATGAGGTAAAGGTGGTAAAACAAAAAGTGTACAGATTAAGAAGAGCTTTATGTTCCATAACCAAGGAGTTGGTTTTTATCCTCCTCCAATTGGTGGGGTTATGGTCAGAGTAGCAACATCATAGTCTTTGTGCTTTTAAAAAATAGTTCTGAGAGCAATACAGAGGGCAGACCGAAAGCAGAGGCCCCAGCTGGGAGGCAGGGTGACAACCAAAGCACGAAGTCTGAAGATCGTAAACTGTGCCAGGAGAGGCAAGAGTGAAGAGGAGAGTGCAGATCGAACAGAGATTTTGGATGAAAAATGGAAGATTTAGTAAACAATAAACTGTAAGGTTAAAGGCAAAAGAGGAATTTAAAATGACCCTGATTTCTAGCTGAAGCTAGGTGCTGATCTAATAAATTATAGAATGAAAAAGAAGTGGGTTTGCAGGACAAAAACAGAGGATTAGTTGGAGACACAAATGTTTTTGAGACATCGAAATGAAAATATCAGTTGAAAAGACAATTGGAAATGTAGATGTGGGGTAACAGAGGGACCTGGGTATTGGAAGAAGAGATTTGGGAATCTTAGATACAGTCCATTCTCATTATTCGCAGATTCCATATTTGCATATTCACCTACTCACAAAATGTATTTGTAACCCCCAAACCAACATTTGCAGTGCTTTGTGATCAAGCCCAGACACAAAGGAGCAAAATATTTCTGTTGTCCTGTGAGCACATTCCCAGCTGAGCTCAAACAAGGTGACACTCTGCCTTTTTATTTCAGCTTTTATACTTTAAATAAGTGTCCTTGCACAGGCTATTTAGCACCATGTTTTTCACATGTTTGTGCTTTTTGTTGGTGATTTTGCTGTTTGAGATGGCCCCCAAGGGTAGTGCTGAAGTACTGTCTGGTGTTCCTAAGTACAAGAGGCTGTGATGTGCCTTATGGAGAAAATGCATGTGTTAGATAAACTTCCTTCAAGCAGGCGTTATAGTGTTTGGTGGCTGTGAGTTCAATGTGAGTGGATCAATGATCATATTAAACATGGGGTCTTCAACAGAAATAGACATAAAACAAGGTTATGCATTGATCAGTTGGTGAAAATGTAAGAAGTTCACAGGAAACTACTCTCTATTTCTCCTAGCAGCAATGACTCAGTATTCAATAACTCAGTGTTCTTGAAGACTTTAAAGAACATAACTACTGTAAACAATGAGAATTGACCGTGTGTAAATAGTAGGTATGAGACCAGAAGATATTGAATAGCGAAGGCATATACACAGTGAGCAAATAAGAGTGGCAAAGGCAGAGCCCTAAAGAACATCATTATTTAGAGGATGGATAGAAGATAAAATGTTAGGAGAAGCTCAAAAGGAATGGTCAGGTAGGTAAGAAGAGGAATATTAAGAAGTATCATGAGGAAATTTCAGGAAAGGTACAATCACAGGAGTCAGAGGCTGCAAAAAGCTCCCAGGAGACACAGAGATGGTATGTTTTAACCAAAACAAAACAAAACAAAACAAAAAAAGCATATGTTTTTGAGTGTAATGCACCTGAATTTAGAATTTAGTTCTGCTACTTAATAGCTGAGTGACATAAGGAAATCCATCTTATTTCTCTAGTCCTCAACTACTTCTGTAAGATGGAGACAATACCTATCCCAGAAAGTTGTGTAGATTACATGAAATAATGTGCAATCCATGAAAATTACCAACTGTAAATATTCTATTTCTAGTTTTAGAATGAGATAAAAATGTTTTAAAGGATGAAACAAGGCCATTATGTATTACAGTGACCTCTGATCTTGGTCTCAGTGATGTCCAGCATATGTAAAATTACACAAATGTGAGTTTCATTCACGTCGTGAAGTCAGAGCTGGATGTGCTTTAGAAGTGCAAGATAAATAGGCCTGCATTTTATACTGTCTGTCCTGTCTGTATCTAATGAAGATATCTATTGATAGATCTTATTTCTTGACTTTCCATGAATGGAAAATAGGCTTTGGAGATAGTCAAATATGGTTTGAGTTATGGATCTGAAGTGGTTTGGATCTGTGCCCCTACCCAAATCTCAGGTTGAAATGTAATCCCCAGTGCTAGAGGTGGGCCCTGGTGGGAGGTGATTGGACAACAGGGGCTGTTTCTAATGGTTGAGCACCATCTCCCCAGTGCTGTTCTTGTGATAGAGTTCTCACAAGATCTGATCGTTTAAAAGTGTATAGCACCTCCCCGCACTTCCTCCTGCTCCAGACATGTAAGATGTACCTACCTGCTTCTCTTCCCCTTTGCCTTCTGCCATGATTATAACTTTCCTGAGGCCTCTAGAAGCCAAGCAAAAGCTGCTCTGCTTCCTCTATAGCCTGCAGAATGATGAGCCAATTAAACCCCTTTTCTTTACAAATTATCCAGTCTCAGGTATTTCTTTAAAGCAGCGCAAGAACGGACCAATACAGGATCCCTACCACTTTCATTCATTCACTTATGCAAATAGTTATTAAAAGTACATATTATGGTTCCAGGTTCTATGTTAAGGCACTAGAGATGAAGTCCTTGCCCACATACTCCATGAACTTAGTCTAATGGAAGGAGAAAATAAGTATAATAAAATGCTTAACATTAAGTTTCCAGTTTAAGCACCCCATAATATATACAATAGGTCAAAATGGGTGTGAGAAAGATGCTCCTGGAGAATGTTTCATAGATGATGAATGTCATGATTTTTGAACCTCGTCACCCACTTTGAGAATAGAAAATAAAGAATCAAGGAGAGTGAGGTATGTGGTCATAGTTTTTTGAAGAAGAATGGGGAAAGATGTCACTTTCATCATAAGCCAAAAGAAAGGAGACTACAAGGGGACCACTTGAATGTTTGTTGATATTTTTGTTCACATTAACAAGATACACATAAGATGCAAGTGAAACACAAACATCCACAGTAACTCAACAACGTGAGCAACTTCTTCCAGAATCAGCTAGTAATTTTCAAATACTAGAGGAAAATTTACATTTTTTTTCTTTTGCTATTCACAGCATAACAGCTGCAGGCACAGCATACTTTTAAGTCTTATCTGCCTTGTAAACATTTTCTCCAACAGATCCTTAAATCTGCAGTGGACAATCAACAAAACAAGAAATTGAACTTTTATTTATAGCACTTACCAATTTCTGAGGTGGGAATACTTACACCATGGTAGACTTCAAGCTACTAACATGTTGTCACTGAATGTGAATTGGAAAGAGGTGTGCAATAGCATCTCCACCATATAAATCCAGTAGATGCAAATCCCCTCAGGAGCATAGATAATAGCAAAATATATTCAAATAACTAGGAAATGATGAGATTTGAATATTTATTGCATGAGTTTTTAGTATAATTTAGTTGTAAATTTACATTTTTTAATTTTTAATAATCCCTGTTTAACAACTGCCTTGCAAAATTCCTAAAAATTTCACATTAGGCTCTCATAAGGCAGTGCACGGCAAACTTCTGCAAACCATTGACATTAAGTTCATTGAATATGTAGCCTTCACTGTCCTATTTGTCACTCTGAAACTAGTAAAATATGGATTTTCTTCACAAACTATGAAATTGGTGGTAACTTTTGGGACAGCATCTCCTTTTCCTTTAATCCAGTGGATACTTTTCAGTCCTAATCTTTCTTGATTATCTGTAGTAAATGACATCATTGGTCTTCCTGTTGAAACTGCCTCATCACGAGTTTTTCCAGTCTCTTGTGTTCCTCTCACCTCTCTATTACTCAGGGCTACATTGAAAGCTTTCCTTTTTCCACTGAGTTCTTCGATGTTGGTGTTTCTGAGAGTTCTTAATCCTCGTATCTTCTCACATTTAACGCTGCTCCTGCGAAGCCTTATCTACTCTGCTATCATTTACATACAGTCAACACCCAAATCTGTATCTCCAAACCAAAATTCTTGCCTAATCTTCTAATCTTTAGACCCACATTTGCAATTCCTCCATGATGCATTTTCACCAGAGTGTTTCACATACATTTTGAACTCAAAATGTCCATAACAAACTTGTTTATTTCCTTTGAAATTTCCTTTCCCTTTTCAACTCAATAATTTACAAGTAGCACCATTTACCAAATCACCTAGCCAAATCCCCAGATGTCATTTTTTATTCCTCTTTTTTTCATGTATTCCACACTGAAGACTCCAGTTCCTGCTGGTTCCGATGTTAATATTTCTACCAAGTATTGCTTCTTTCTGTTCTCACTGCCACTGATAAAACTTGAGTCCTAATTACTTCTCATTGTTGAAATAATCTATTCCCTAACTTCGACTCATCATACACATTGATGCACCTGTAATCTTTGTAAATCACAAATCCTTTAATGGCTCCCAGTTGCCTTAGAGCAGCGGCTCTCAAACATAGCTGCACAACAGAATCAGCTGAGCAAGAATTTTGTTCAATCAAGTTTATAAATGAATAATTTACATATAATAAAATGCATGCATTTTAAGTGATACAGTGTGTTTTTAACAAACGTATTAATGTATACCTGTGTAACTACCACCACAATCAAGTTATAAAACACTTCTGTCACCTCAAAAAGTTCCTACATGTCCTACAATTGGGGAATTGAATCCTTACCCCAAAAGACAGTCAGCCCCAAGCTACCACCAGCTTTTAGTCCTTAAAGGTGTTGCCTGTTCTAAAATTTCATGTAAATTGAATCAGACAATATTTACTCTTTTGCACCTGGCTTTTTTTTTTTTACCCAAGATAGTATCTTTGAGATTCATTCAAGACATGTGAATCCATAATTTCTTCCTTTTTACCACTGAGTAGTATTCCATTGTATGAATTTTCAAAACTGTATCCATTCATTGGCTGATGGACATTTGGATTGTTTCCCATTTGCAGGCTATTACGGATAAAGCTTCTATGAACATTTGGGTAGAAATACTTTATAAATGTATACTTTCATCCTTCTTGGGTCAATATTTAGGAGTAGAATTGCTTGTTCTTATGATAATGGAATACTTAACACTAGAAGAAACTGACAACCTGTTTTCCAAAGTGGCTGTACCATTCTAGGACCCACTCACTAGCAGTGTATGAGAGTTCCATGCAGAAAGCCAGGGCAACAGCTACTCAGCAGGCTGAGGTGGGAGGATTGCTCAAACTAGAGAGGTTGAGGCTGCAGTGAGTTGTGATTGCACCACTGTACTTCAGCCTGGGCAACAGAGAGAAACCCTGCCTCAAAAAATAAATAAATAAAAATAAAGAGCCTGGGCAAACATAGTCACTGTGTTAGTTTTCCCTGTTTCAGATATCAAAGACCTGTACTACCTGTTGCTCAATGCCTTAAAACTGTTGTTTTTAGTTGTTAAGAGTGCGAGGACAAGTCCAATACCAGGTATACTGTCATTGCCAGCAGCAAAATCCACTTTGTGAACATCTTAAGAAATATGATGCTTCAGTCCCACTCTATACCAATCATTAATAAATCTGAGTACCTGGAGATGGGAGAGAAGAAGTAATCCTAAAGTACAAGAATGTTAGAGAATCACTGGTTCACAGGATTCCATCCCCAACCTAAGGCAAGATCTTTCAGAATCTGTCTCAAGCCTCCAGTCTAGATCTGTCTCCTCCCCACCATTCCATAACCATCTTTTGTCATTTCTAAGTTGCAACCATATAGCAGTTTGCTGACATGAATATAATATTTCAAATTTCAGTGCCTTTGTAAATATCTTTGCCTTTACCAAGAATCTTTCTGGTCCAATTCTTCTACTGGAAGTACTTTCCTTCAAAACTCAGCTAAAACGTCTTTGGCTCTATGAGGCATTTCTTGCTAAAGAGCCAGAGATTTCTAGGGCAGAATCTGGTGCTAGAAGAGTATTAGTGCTAAAAGAGTTTGATGCCTGGCACTGCCATTTACTACAGGGTGAAGTTAGTCTTTATCATCTGGTTTCCTCAGGTATAACAAGATAATATAACTACCTAGTAGAGGGATAAATGAAATTACACAAGGAATGCACAGCTGGGGGGAGAAAAATTTCTCCTTTACTCTCTCAGAGTCTCCAGCTGGGTCCAAGAATTAAACGGACACAAAACAGATTAACAGGGAAAAAGTATACAAATTTTATTTAATAAAACTTTACGTATAAGTGGGTGTCCACACAGGAAAATAAAGACCCAAAGAAGTGGCTAGGCCTAAGTGCTTATATACTGGGTTGAACAAAGAGAGGCAATCGTGAAAGAGTATCTAGGAAGATACCAATTAGCTTAACAATATCTGTACAGATGTCTCTCCGCCTCCACTCCCCTTGTCTGGTGATGAGTATCTTTCCTCTTGGTATAGGGAGGGCATCTATCACATGGTAGTTTCTTTTCCTGCTCTCAGGAAGAAAAGGTCACAGTGCTCTTCTTGCATCTGCTGTTTATCAAATGCCTGTTTTTTTGTTTTTGTTTTTGTTTTTTTTTCAAGACGGAGTCTCTCTGGGACACCCAGGCTGAAGTGCAATGGTGCATCTCTGCACACTGCAACCTCCGCTTCCCGAGTTCAAGCGATTCTCGTGTCTCAGCGTCCCGAGTAGCTGGGACTACAGGCACGCACCACCACTCCAGGCTAATTTTTGTATTTTTAGTAAAGACAGGGTTTCATCACGTTGGCCAGGCTAGTCTGGAACTCCTGACCTCAAGTGATCTGGCTGCCTCGGCCTCCCAAAAAGCTAGGATTACAGGCGTCAGCCACCGCGCCCAACCTCAAATGCCTTCATATATCAAAACGATCAGTATGCCAAAGCTC
>NW_012102432.1:5885602-5906633 GCF_000951045.1 Mandrillus leucophaeus | reverse complement strand
GCGGAGAAATTCCCCGATCCCACTTACTTTAATGGAAAAAGGGAAACCCGAAGGGTGGGTCAGCACCGGAAATGGGGGCGCGGGTTCGGGTAGCGGGGACGCGCACGCACCTTGCACGTCTCCGCCCCTCCTGCGGTTGCCAGGCAACCAGCTCCGGAAGTTGCGGGAGGTGCGTCCGCAGCAGCCGCCGCTAGCCAGCGGAAGATGGCGGAGGGCGGCGGCCCTGACCCCGGCGAGAAGGAAAGGAGGTCTTCCGGACCGCGGCCTCCGAGCGCGCGGGATTTGCAGGTGAGGCGAGCAGCTCGTGGAGGGAGCGCTGCGGTGGAAGCGGGCTGGTGATGGCGCGGGCAGGTGCGAGTCGGAGGCCGCCTCTGGCCTCGGCGGAGCCTTTCCCTGACCCAGTCTGGGGATGGAATCGTGACTCCGGGGCCCGGTCTCCCGAGGTCGGCGCTTAGCACTGTGATGGTAGTGGACACAAGTGCCCGAGCCTCCAGCGCTGGTGCTTCGTCTCCCTTCCACCCCACGTACGATGTAAAAATAGCTATTCGTTTAGAATGACATTTTGCGGGGTCAGTTGGTTGGTTCACGGGTTGATGCTTCCTTCTTGAGACTTACTCCAGAGGAAAGGTTGCTGTGGCCGCAGGGAAGTAGGCAATCACCTGAACAGTAATGATACGTGATTTGTTCTTTTTTGTCTTGGATGCTATTTCTGACTTGCTTACTTAAATATAAAAATGGTTCCATTTTATCAGGTGGCTTTTTCTTTTAAAGGGGTTAAGGAAAGCGATGCACGCTATGCCCATACAGCCTAGTTGTCTAAGCTATGGTCTTTAAAACATTGCACACAAGAAACAGGGAAATAAAACTTCGTAATGTCGTGTAGGACACTAGTATTAGTTAGCTAAATACTAGTGTACCAAATCCCGTTTTATCAGATACTAACGCCGCTTTTCTCATTTTCGGCTTTTTTGTGTCTCATTATAAGATTATTGATAAAAATTTAACAAGTAAATATCAGTAAGGAGATACTAAGGAGAATTTTGGTAGAACAGTTTTACTGTATTACCTTACAACCACACTTCATTCTAATGTGAACAAACCACCATCCATTGTAACATACTGCTGAGCTTTGGGCATGTGGAAATAAGGACATCAAATCCTTAGTCGGTGCTGAGCTCTGTTGATGGGTCTGTAAGTGTAAAAGACATTTCTACCTTCTGGAAACCTAGAGTTTTCTTCGGAGAAATAGGATATGAATACATTTAGCATAACATTTTAAGATGGAGTATGATTGGGTGCCAAAATAAACAGTGCATAAAGCGAAGAATTTGGAGACTGCAGAGATCAGTGTAAGTTTAGGAGGTGAACTCAATGTAGAATAGTTCCAGCTCACATAGTTGGTTCAGTAGTAGTAAACAGTATCAAGAGTTAGAAGGCTGTTGTGTACCTCATCTTTCCTATTATAAACCCACATCACTGAGAGGCAGCATAGGGTTAGTAGTCCCACCAATTTTGGTTTGCCTCTTAGTCCTGCTACTTAGTAGTTTTGTGAACTTAGGAGAAAAGTCTTAACCTGTCTTATCCTCATATGTCTTCATTTGTAAACTGAGGAGGGTCGGGGTGCTGGTGGTGGTGTAAGGATTAAATAGTGTTGTAAAGGGCCTATGCAAAATTCCTACATTATCCTGGTCAGGTTGTTGCTGGGCAAATATTTGGTTCCTTTTTCCTCAAAGGAGAAAGATGCTGTAACTTTCCCTGGTTAGTCACTTCTAATATCATTAAAGTTAATGCAGTATGTAGCTTAATGTCCTTTCCCTAATTTAAATCCATTTCTTCTTTTTATATGAAAAGTGAGAATAGCTTGGTTAATGACCACCTGATTCTTGGCAAATTATTTGCAGACTTAATCCAAGGATCAAAGTATGATTAATGTTTGGAGATACTCTGGTAGATGTTGCTAATTGTGAGAATGCCTTCATTTCCACCCTAAGTTATGATGGGGATTTTTTTTTTTCATCTCCTGTGTACTGGTAGGTTAGGACAGTAGGAAGATAACTGATTTCTTTATGAATGTGATTTGGTGTATCAAGTACAGTATCTAAGTATTGATAATCTTTCCTTTAGAACTTAATATGAATGTGAAGAACTTGCAAAGAAACTTGAAAACAGCCAAAGGGATGACATATCAAGAAATAAAGTATGTATCAAAAGTTTAAAAGAATTAAATAATGTTCTTCCCAAATGATATCTTGGATATTGATTATTTATAGATTATCTTGTTACGTTTAATCTAGACATGCTTATCTTAAGAGTTACCCAGTTCCTGCAGCTTTCAGTAGATATTTCTTTCTTCTCTAACAGCTTGCTGTAAGAGTCTTTCAGAGTGAGTGAAGGGGGAACATATTACTAATTGGAACAAGCAGAATTACCCCTAAGTAAGTGTATCTTAGCCGCCATGCAGTGTAAGGTTTCTCAGTATCTAAATCAGGAGGGAGTGTTCCAGGTACCACCAGAGAAAAGCTACACAGTTGCTTCCCCAAAGGCTTCCCAGCCTTGGGAGCCCCCAAGTTACAAACTGCAGACTCGGAACTCTTTTTTTGCATATCAGAGTAGATTTTCATAGCTCCCTTCATCCACCTCAAATAAGGAAATGGTCAGTGGGAAAGTTAGGGGTGGGATTGTTAGTGGCAAAACTAAGCCCAAAACCTCATCAGTGTTCAATAGTATTTCTGAATTGCTTTCTCTTCTGGTGTCCCTCAGCCCATCCACACACAAGTGCATTAAGGTATTTAGTTGTATACTCTGTCCCAGTGTTGCTCCACATATTATGTGTTTCTATATAGGTTGGACGGGTAGGAAGTGAGAACAGGGATAACTTCAGTATTACTAGGGTTAGGATTGGATTTGTTAGGATGGACTCAATAGTGGCCACTATAAAGGAGAAGAATTAAAATGCCTGATAACTGTTGCCACAAGGACCCTAATCCTATTGAATATCATTATTCTGTATTGTTGATTCTCTAGTGTGCATCTATGACCTGGGAAGGCTTGTCAAAGATTGCTGGGCCCTACCCTAGAGTGTGATTCACTGGTTCTAGAGTAGGGTTTAAGTATATGCATTTCCTACAAGGTCCCAGGTGTCTGTATAATAATCATTTATTACGGCTTCTAGAATTGGTTACTCTAAGGCTGAGAATTCCAGTACTTTTAATGCTGTATACTTGATTTTCTTACCCAATTCCTTTGCTTTCAGGTTTCAAGTTCTTCACATTTCAAATTCTGGAGGAAAAATTATCAATACTTTACTTACATAGTTTATCCTCTGCGTATTATTGAAACATTTTCTTAATAATGTTTTGAGATTTTATTGTGTTAGTTTTGACCAGTACTTCAATTAATATTTATCAATTTAAATTATCATTTCCTCTTTTGATGTAGTATCATCTGCTATGTTAAATAATATAAATTAAATTTCTTTGTAGTATTTACTAATGAACTTATGCCATATGATGCCATATGGCATCAACTGCCTCTAAATACCACTCATTTTCTAAGTTTTTAATGATGTACCATTAATAAGTAGGATCTTTCAGCCAGGTAGACTCTTCAATATCATTTTCCTGATATTCCTCTTTTGTTAATGTTATGTTCCACATTCCATGGGGTCAGAGGCATTTTTGCTTTTTTAATTTATGTCACCAAAGAAAATTGTTATTTGATTGAAAGTATTTATTTAAATCTTATTAAAGCAAAAAACATATAGCAAATATAACCCCAATTTAAAATCAATCTGTCTATATCTATTTCTGATTCGTTTATACTATGTTCTTTATATAATTCAACGTGAATTTGTTGCCTTTTAGATACAATATTAGAAACAGTTTGAGAAACTTAAAATCTACTTGGGGAAATAAAACAGCAAAAGTACACAAGTAATGACAACATAATGCTTAATATGAATGTCACTGGGGTTTCACGTGCTATGAGTATTTGAAAAAAGACATTAAGAAAATTAGAAAAGATTTTGTGAAGGAGAGCTGAAATGGGCCTTTGAAATACAGATGACATTTTCATTGATGAGAATAGGAGTATCATAAAAGTAATTCATAAAGCTGACATAATCAACTCAGAAGGAAATCCATAAAATAGTATTACTTTAAAGAAATTTCAGGGAGGTAAAATTTCTGAAAAGTTTTGTCCCTAGTCATCAGACTTCGTATGTGCATGTCTGTCTGTGTCTCCTCTGTCGTTTGTTTGTTTTTTGTTTTGTGTTTTTGGAGGGGATGGGGTAATAAAGGACCATAAGGAGATACAACACTGCGGGAAGAAAAAAAAAACTTGGGGAAAAGGAAATACTGATAAAATCATTGCCAAACACTTAAGAATAATATCTTCTAGTGATGGAACACGTGCTTTGTGCTTTCCATACATTATTTAATCCTTCAAATGACTCTGTGGTGATTTTTTTATAGACATTTGAAGATGTGGTAACTAAGGCTGAGAGAAATTAAATAATTTGCCCAAGATCACACAGTAAGTGCCTAAGTTAGGATATAAATTCAGTCCTTTTAGATTACCAAACACTTCTATGATTCAGATTTCTAGCAAATCTGGTACAAATATGAATGTTACTGAATGTGAGAGGGTAGGGGGAAAAAAATTAGAAGTCTTTCATTTTATTTTATTTGTGTATATTTTAAAAGTTGACTAAGAGAATTTTTAAAGAATTAATGTTGCCCCAATGCCCTGTTCTTCTTGGAGGTAGTTTTAATATCATTTATGTGTCTAAAAGGAGCATTTTAATCTATTTTGTTTTTGTTTGGTTTTTGTTTTTTTTTTTTTGGTTTTGGTTTTTTTTTCAAAAAAAACCAGAGATTATGGTAATGCCAATTATAATTGAATAGCCACAGGATCATTAAGGAAGGTTGTTGAGTTATCCAAAGATGTCAAAAGTTAGAAAAAATTCTATACAATACTGAAATATTGTATTACTTTTTAAAATTCCATTTCAAGAACAAATATAGTTTTATTTCATTTTGAAATAAACTATCCAGCCAATATCTAGAATGTATAATTTGGTAATATTACTTTCTAAATGGTATATAAACCATATAAAATTTATGGTCTTGTGTTGTTCAGAAACTTGTTTTCCTAAACAGGTTGAAATATATATGTTTGGTGGACTTTTAAATAGAATACTTCTAAAGTTGTTTTATGTGCTTGGAGTTTGAAAACTTGAATAGCGGAATGAAACTATTTTATGAGATCTGATGAAAGAAGCTGACATTAGTGTGAACATCTTCAGGAATTCTTAAAAGAATTGCACATGAATTTTAGGTTTAAATTTGAAAATGGTTTGTTACTTAAAACAGATTTTGACACTGTTGAATAGTTAATTGAAAATAATCAAGTAATTATTTTAACTTAAAGTTATTCTAATAGATGTGGCATTTTGGTTAGTTCCATAAAATGAGATGCGGTAAGTTTATCTCAGAAAGGAATCATCTGAAGCAGCAGCTTTTTTCATGAAAAGTCTTTACCACTCAATTTTAAATTAATGTTCTATACATAACTTCTAGTTGTAGTTAAGAGGTTATTCCTAGTGTTATACTTTGTAACAAGCCTGTTATTATGTAGTTGGCCTTGGCAGAATTGTATGAAGATGAAGTGAAGTGCAAATCTTCCAAGTCTAACAGACCTAAAGCTGCAGTCTTCAAGAGCCCACGGACACCACCTCAACGGTAAGTTTTATTTTGTTTTGTCGTAAAAATAAATTACAATTCTTTCTAAAATTTTACTAACTTCAAATTGTTTTAAATGGCCTTTTTCAAGGTTTCTTCAGTAATTTTTAAAAATTATTATTCCAAGGGCAAGGCAGATTTGGATAAAAAAGAAAAGATTAATATCATTTAGGTACTATTTTAAGAACTTTTACAATCAGAAAGCTAAAAGAAACTTACGGAAAAATTACCTTAAAATACCTAATATTTTGGTATGTATCATATGAAATTATATCCTGAATACTATTTTTGTTGGACACAGTGATTCTTTAATATTTTTTGAGTTGTAGGACTCATTAAAGGTCTGATGAAAGCTGTAGAATTCTCCTCTCAAAACAACTTTCATGTGCAAGTTTGTCATTCGTTTTTAAGAGTTTGTGTGTTTCTTGAAGCCACTTGAAGCCACTTCATGGAGCCTCTGCAGGTCTTTTGTCCTCCATTTAAGAATCTATGATTTTTGAAGTCTGTCTTTTCCTCCTTTGGGTGATGATTCCTCCAGTGTGTGACATCCTAAATAGTATTTGTTGTTATTAAAATCCCTGAAGTATAAAAACAGCCAACTATGAAGATTTAAGAGATGAGAATCAGGTGTATTTTATTGCTGTGAGTTTTCTTGTTGCCAGGAATGTTTTCATTTACATCTTTTTAGTACTGTAAGTATCATCCCTGGGGAAGAAATGTCAGTTTTCCCATTATATCTTATTCTCAGAAAGTCCATTTTATAAGTTTTCAATTCATCAAAAATCAAGACTAGTAAATACTGTGTTTACTTCACCTATATTCGTCAAGTTGTTAAAATGTTACATTGAACTTGTGTACACATGTATTCTCTCTCTTTTTTACTCAACTATTTGAAAGGAAATTGTAGCCATCATGACACTTCACCTCTAGATACTTCAGCATGGGGCTCCTAAGAAGAAGCACACACTTAAAAAATTGATAACACAGTACACCTTACAAAATTAGTAATAATCGAGATGGGGAGTGTTGACTTATGCCTGTAATCCCAGCACTTTGGGAGGCCAAGGTGAGCAGATCACTTGAGGTCAGGAGTTCAAGACCAGCCTGGCCAACATGGCAAAACCCCATCTCTCCTAAAAATACAGAAATTAGCTGGGCATGGTGATGTGGGCCTGTAATTCCAGCTACTCGGGAGGCTGAGGCATAGGAATCACCTGAACTTGGGAGGCAGAAGTTGCAGAGAGCCGAGATGGTGCCACTGCACTCCAGCCTCAATGACGGAGGAGGACTCTGTCTCAAAAAAAAAAAAAATGAATAGTAATTCTATGATGCCATTTAATGTATAGTCTGTAGTCAGATATCGCTTATAGCTTTTTCTTTGGATTTAGGATTCAACCAAGGACATTGCATTGCATTTAATTATTCCTGTTTTGAATTTCTGAATACAGAGAATTCCCCCCACCTTTTTATTGTTGTTTTTAGCTCAGCTGCATAATCTAAAATTTATTATGTTGACTTTTTTAGAGAGTCTAGGCCAGAGGTCTTATAAAATTTCTAACATTCTAGATACTGTTTCCTCATGATTTGATTTTTATTAGAGTTTCTGTCAAGGATGCTAGATAAGTGATATTGTCTGCTATTTATTACGTGACAACAGGGGTCATAATTTCAGGATTTTTCACCATTAGTGATATGTTCATTTGGTCAAGGTGCTGACCACCACAGCACTCCATTGTAGAATACTGTTTGTCCTTTGTAATCAGCAGGTTGGTATCTTGACACTCTTTGAACATCCTATTCTTTCATTTAATTCTTTATACATACAAAATACTGTGTTTTTAGCTGCTGCTTTAATTTGTATGTTCTCCCAAGTCTTGAAAGTACTTAATATGTATCTGTGTACTTACATTTTACTCACCATTTGGCCACTGTTTCTCCAGTTTGAACATAAAGTGAATGAATTAATATTCAAATTCTTATCATAAGATTGCTGTATTAATATTTTCTTTGCTATTCAAATATAATCACTAAGATATTTCAGTGAAGGGTTTTCTTTTATGCTGTCTGAAACAATGTCATCATTAATAGGTATAATTCAGTAATCCAGTTTTTAAGGATTTTGTGCCTCACATTTGATCTCTAGGATAATTTATCTATCGAAAGAACTGAGCTTCCTTAAAATATATAGGTTGAGACGTAAACTGTGTTGAATCTGTTTATAATACAATGTATAGCAAATTGTTCGCAGTCTTTTTTTCTAAGTATGATTTTTTCTAATGCTAAGTGTACACTTCCTTCCAAGTTTCATTGTATTTGTACGGATCTGTTTGGTACAGAAAACAGTGCTTATTTTCATGGTCCACCTCCTTTGGTCTATATTTGAAATCAAAACAGTTATTGTCTCATTGTCACTTTAAGCCAAGATGGTTTCATTATCTGAAACTCTGGACATAAAGTAGTCTGTGTTTTTAATTTACAGGAGGAGTTATGTAATCTACAGAAAGACCATTAGGATACAGTCTGATGCCTGTTTTGACATATTCATTCATGAAAAGTTACATATCACAATCAGAACTTAGATATGTCCTCTACAAGTCATTATATAGTAGTATTGCTTTGAGAATTAAATGAAATAAAGTGGATAAGATGCCTAGCACAGAGTTGATACTTAGCTGGGCCTTAAGAGGATTTAAGATATTAGGAGTTAGATAAGCACAGAAGACAAGGGACAAAATTCCAGGAACAGAGAGTCACATAGTCAAAATGACCAGAGGAACCAGAAAAGGAACCAGCAGAACTTTAGTAGCTTAGTAGCAAATAAGGTTGGATAGATGAGGGTGCAGCCAGGAAGGCTTTCATAGGCACGTGACCTGTGCTATTGGACAAGGCCCCATGCTTAGAAGGGCCCTGTGCTTGGAGTAATGCTTTGCTGTTACTGTTTTGAAATTCTTAATTGGTTTTGAACAAGGGGACTCCCATTTTCTCTTTGCACTGGGTGCCACAAATTATGTAGCCAGTTCTGGATACAACCTTGAAGACCAAGAAGATAAGTTGCAGCTGTGTAGAAGGCAGTGGAAAGTCAGTTCCTCTTTTAATAAAAATTTAATGACAAAACTATAGTACAGTGTGTTAAAAACTTTGACTCGAGATAGACATATCTCAGTTGTAATTTTTTTGTTTTCATATAAGAAAATGGTTTTATTCCTAATTTTCAGTTCCCATACAGTTTACAAATACACTTTTACTCTGATAATACAGCTTTGCAACTAGCAAAGCAGTTGCTCTAACACCCATAAATACAGGTGGGGAGACAATTAACATCCACTAATGTTTCTCTACATAAAGTATTCTTTTAATGTCATTTTTTAAAAAACAGTTGCAAATAGGCTACATAATATACGTGGGCAAAAAGGCAATTAAGTGAATCTCTTGAAACACTAAATGTATAATAAACAGCATATTATCAACATTTACATGATTCACATCAAAATGATAACATCCTAAAACGTATTCCTTTTAAAGGATAGATTTATCAATAAAATATTACATATCTTTTACTCTGGTACAGTACTTCATATACTGTAGGAAAATTAATTGTAGGTCTAGTCATCAGCTTAATCAGGGATTCCTTTCCCATTAGATTTTATTAATAAAAGAATCACAATTAGGTCATAAACAGGCAAATTATTAATTACATGATTTGAGGCTTAGGATAAAAACTGTCAAAATTAGTTTGATATACAGCTAAGTTACATGACCCACTAAAACCAACTGTTCAATAGTTTTTGCCTCCTGTGAACTGCCTGTAGTGAAAAAGGAGCAAATTTTTAATGATAAAAGATACAATAAACTATATTTTGGAACTTTTTAAGAGGAAGAAGGAAAAAATATTTCAACAAAATTAAGGGCAAATACAGATCCTAACAAAGGCATTCTGACATCAGGGAGGCCATGTGCTTGCTATATGTAAAACTTGATTCCCCCAACAGCATACAGAAAATAAAAACTGCACTGGCTTTGTGGTTATGTCTACAGTCTACGTTTCCCTTATGGATACTAAGCTACAACAAAACACTTCACAGTTGCAAACCTTTCCACATCCCCCTGTACTAAAAATAACTCGAAATTATTAGTTCTTGAAATCCCCAATAAAATAACCTCTAACAACTGTCTTGACCGTTTTCATGACTGTTTCCCCGAAGCAACTGGGCTCTTTAAAGAGTGCACACACACCAAGAAAGTCCTACACATTTTCTCATCCCCATTTAGCCACATTTGAAAAGACCTTGATTTCAGTGGGAGAGATGACTGTAAGTTTCAGGAGGGCCACACACTAGACATGAAGTGCCTTTTAGTTTTTTCTTTTTTTTTTTAAGTTATTAAGACTGTGAAATGTCTTTTTTTTTAAACCCCAATACCTTGTGGCAGATAACTCTTTCACCCCAAAATATGAAATCCTATGCTTATAATTTTAAAATCCTCAGTGAGCTCTGGAGTATTGTGGATATTTAATACCTACCAGCTACCTAGAAGTAGACGGCATCCAGGTATTTGTCACACCGACTTTCCAAATAACCTGATTCACCCATCACTGACTGCTCTGGCCCTGGGCTCTCTTGACTTCTTCAGAAACCACCTCTTTGGAACTTTAATATCCACAACTTTTTTTTTAAACCTGCACCTTGAGCTTTCTCCATCATCCCAGCCTCCCTGCCTGATTCCATCCCATGTAAAGTAACCTCATCTGAGAACTTGCAATCACCTTTTACCAAACACATGATAAGCCTTAGCAACCTAGGGACTGTGATAACTCTGGCCTTGGCCTGAGTTTACATAAGAACATGATAGTTTGCTGACCTCATGGAGGGAAATCTAAATGAAATCAATATAACAAACAAAGCTGGCCAAGATCAGTATTTCCATTATGAGTATAAAAGCAACTGATCTTAAGCAGCAGGCAGAGATGTTTATGCAGGAGATATATTTGTACAATCAAACTCTTGTGTACTGGTGAAGGACTTTACCCGCAAAGTCAAGTCAAAACAAAACCAAAGCAAAATGGAGAATGAGGTCAGTGTCACAATGCAATGAAAAGAACAGGATTCAAGCTTCTTGCTGCAAGTACTGAACTGGGATCTTTTTCTTTACAAGTTTGACTGGAAGACAGCAGTCATGACATTTCCCTAATAAGGGAATACCTTTAGGCCACACCTGTGTTCTGAAGCAATTCAAAGTTCAGTGAATATTGGGGTGCGGGGGTAGGGGCTGATACACATTTTGTCAGTGAGAATAGCAGCCAAACTAACTCAGAGTCTTAAAAGACTGAGAGACCTCAGAAAGGAACTACTACCAAGGCTGGATTTAGGCCTTCCTTTCAGGAGCCAAAGTCAGAAGAATCCAAGGAGACCATAACTTCACGGCAAAGATGCCATAGCATTTCATTACTGTCACAAAAGTCAACCAATGATATTTTCATTGAAATATCCGCACTGAATGATGATTCAACACGAGGCAAAGAGGGATGTCTTTGGAGAAGGCACTTAAGGTGGAACATTAGCAAATCTTACCGTTTGGGTAAAACAAAAATGAGTTTTTTCAACCTTGCTGGAGGCCAGTTAGGGCTGTTCCTTCTCACTGTGGCCTGACTAAAAACCAGTGGCATCAAGAAAGAGTCACATTTCCCAAGTCTGGGGGTGCCCCAGTGAGTGGTGCTGCTCTCAAAAGCCCTGTGTCCCTAAACACATCCATCCTCACAAGATCAGTTTCTACAAGTGCTGGTTCCAAAAATAGGCTCAGGATCGGCAGAAATCATTCAGGAAGCTTCTTGAAGCTTTATTTCTCAGTCTGACTTTCAGCTTGTCTCAGCTACTGTAAGCAGCTTCGGCTTCCCAAGGTCACTAGCAACTTCTACTTTTGCTAATATCCTTGGTTTTCCATGGCACTGGCTGTGACTGTCTGTTAGACTAGTGGCCCCCCAATTAACTGCACCTCCACTTCACACTCTTTTTTAAAATCTGGGCTGGGCATGTGACTTGTTTAGTAAGTAGAGGGCATACTCCAGCTCTCTTCTGATTAGAAAAAATCATCATCATCATTATCATCAATAGAGGGCAGTAGAAGGGAAGCTGCGACAATTCTGGACTTCAGTCTTCAGAAGGCCTGGCCACTTCCGCTTTTGAGCTCTTGGAAGCTCTGAGCTGCATGTCAGAGGTCTAGCTACCTGCCAGCCAGGCCACTGAAAGATACTACACGAAGAAGGAGAGACAGCACTGCAGGCAGAGAGAGAAGCCCAGCCATCCCAGTCTCTGCGCCAACCTGCTGACCACATGAGTGACAACCTGCAGGCTGGCAGGAGAACAGCCCAGCTGAGCTCAACTCAGATTGAAAACAGTTGGGGGTACAGTTTTTTTTGTTTTTGACACAGAGTCTCGCACTGTCGCCCAGGCCAGAGTGCAGTGGCGTGATCTCAGCTCGCTGCAAGCTCTGCCTCCTGGGTTCATGCCATTCTCCTGCCTCAGCCTCCTGAGTAGCTGGGACTACAGGCGCCCAGCTAATTTTTTGTACTTTTAGTAGAGACAGGGTTTCACTGTGTTTACCAGGATGATCTCGATCTCCTGACTTCGTGATCCACCCACCTGAGCCTCCCAAAGTGCTGGGATTACAGGCGTGAGCCACTGTGCCTGGCTGGGAGTTGGTTTTTTTTTTAAGACACTAAAGTTTTAGGGTAAGTTTGTCAGCAACATTTGACAACCAAAAACACTGGTTATTCATAGATACCTTTTTCCTAAGTAGAAGACAGTTACTCAGATGCAAAGAAAATATAGCAAACGTTTTCCCACCACAACTTTCTCAGTCAACAGCCTAACTATAATTGGTCATCGGCTGGGGGGAAAAAAAAAAAGCCACACCTCTTAATTCATAAATATCCGTGATTCTTTTTCTATGACTCTTTAATGCCAATGCAAAGGTAGACCAGTCAACTTCTGACAGTCTCAGGCAGTGGCTTAACCAAAAATAGAAGCCATCAAAATGAATTATCCACTATTGGATGCATGATGGTAAATGAGATTGTTCTCACTTTTCTAGGACATTGTTACTTAATTTTCCCAAATCATTTCTTCTTATCCCCCACAGTGAGGAAAAAAAAATTAAACTGGTTAAGGTTATAAAAAGAAAAAAAAAAAAAGCCTATTACTAGAATTTGAATCCCCATAATCTGCAAAATATAGCACACAATTTAACTGCTTCCTCAATTTAAAACAAAATTCTATAAAATGTTATCTACATTGTAGAGATGATTCTTCTTGTCTGAGGAAATGAGTAATTGGGAAGCAGGTATCGTTGAGTTAAAATACAGTGATCTTTAAATGGTTTCAAATTTTGCTTATCAAAAGGTAGTCAACCACAATGCAAGCTTTCCAAATCCAAATTCGGTCTTCACATAAACTTTCTTGCGAAAGTTTGATCTTTTTAGGGAGAGGGTGAAAGTCCACATCTATTTCTGTGCTGAAGTTTTGGCAGGTTTTCTCATCTGAAACTCTTCTGCTGTTGCATCAGGCCCACGTTTTCATGGACTGTCTTCTCTTTCATGGACTTTCATGCGCTGTCTTCTCTCGTTTCTCCACAGCGTGGCATTGGAGTACTAGGCGGAAGGGGGCTCTGATCTCCACTCGTCTGGTCCGCTAAAGAATACTTAATATTTGTATATTCGTGCCCTTTCTTCTTGCTTTTCTGCTCTTCTTCAATCCTGCGCTGTAGTGTTTCAGTATAATGCTGGACTGCCATATAGATAAATCGGTACTATGCTTCTGTCTGGACCATCCCTGACCTCTGAGACCGCACCATCTGAATGGTTTTGGGAACGTCAGTGTCGCAGTCAACACCTTTCTCTCTGATGATGTCAATCAGAATATCAATCACAATGTATGTCCCTGTCTAGCCAATTCCAGCACTGCAGTACACCACGACCAGCCCTGCATCCATGATGCTCTCCCGCTTATGGTGCACCTCGTCCAGGAAGTCCAGCATGCTGCCGGGGTCAATGGGCACTCCGTGGTCTGCCCAGGTCCGAAAGTGGTATTGCCAGACCGTTCTCTCCATATTCCCCTGTCCAACCTTTGAAAGTTTAAGTTCTCTTAGCGTATATTCATGAGCGGCGCTTTCTTTGACGTTCCTAACACGCATGCCATATTCTTTTAGAGCATACTCATCAGGCCAGTATTTGACACATTTACTCTTTCCTCTCTCCACTTCTTTCATTATCATGACAATCACTCAGGAGTTTTCTTGGAACACCGTCTGCCAAAAGTCGTTCACCATGTTTTGCAGGCAGCCTTGTGTGGCAATGTAACTCTTTCTGGGCTTTGAATTGTTACACTTGGTTTCAAATTCAGGCATGATGATATTTGCATTGATGTCATCTGAAACAGGCTCATTGGGATCACCATCGTGTAGGACAATCCTGGTATGATCAAAGGGCAGGATGTTTTTATATCTGTTTTTGTTTTTGTCTTCTTGCCTTTGACCCTCTTTCAGCTGTAGAGAAGTTTGCACTCCTGTTGTTGTAGCGTCTCAAATTCTTCTCAAAAGCCTTGTTTGACTTTATCCGTGGTCTCAGCTAATTTGCTTAGTTCTCAAACTCTGCTTTCTATTTCGGCAGCACTTACACGAGTCGTGTTAAGGGGCTACAACATCTGTCAAGGAATCAAACCATTGTCCTCCACCAACGTTGTATTTCAGTTCCTGACAGCAGATTATAACATGGGTCACTTTAGTCTTGCTGTTATTGCTCTCCCCTTTGTCATCACCGGTGCACACAGAGAGAACAAAATCTCCAAGGTGGCTCTGGCTCTTTCATACAAGAAAACTACCATGTTTTCCTTTTTCAGTTAATAATTTCTCTGCTTCTTTCTCAGAGAGGTGTCCATGAAACCACCTTTCAGAGGTAGGATCTGCACAGTTCAGAGGATATTCAAGCTCAGTAACATCTCCATTCTTCTCTTTTAATTGCCTGTGATGTTCTGTGTAATACTGGACCAACTCAGCGAAAGTGGCAAATTTCTCCCCTCCATACAGGTCATGGAAATCACCAGTGTTCTGAATCTTTTTATTTACTTGTTTATTTATTTATTTATTTTTGAGATGGAGTCTCGCTCTGTCGCCCGGGCTGGAGTGCAGTGACGCAATCTCAGCTCACTGTAAGCTCCGCCTCCTGGGTTCATGCTATTCTCCTGCCTCAGCCTCCTGAGTAGCTGGAACTACAGACGCCTGCCACCATGCCCAGATAATTTTTTGTATTTTTAGTACAGACGGGATTTCACCATGTTAGCCAGGATGGTCTTGATCTCCTGACCTTGTGATCCGCTCGCCTTGGCCTCCCAAAGTGCTGGGATTACAGGCATGAACCAACGCGCCTGACCCAGTGTTCTGAATCTTGATGTGGGTGACAGCTCCATTTCTTCTAACAGAAAGTGTGTAGTCTCCAGGGTTACTTTTACTAGCCCTTGCCAAAAAACTGCCATCAGCTCCTCTTGTCAACAGTAGGTTTTCTGCCTCCACCCCAGTGATATTTGAGTGAAATCATCTTTGCGATATCGTGTTCCTCCTGCCCTCCGGCTCTGTGACGGACCCACTCCTTGCTCAGGCTCCGCTGGGCTCGGTCACATCAGGCTGGCCCGAGGGAGACCCGCTCAGGACCAGACGTGGGACAGAGCCAGCCGGCTGTGCACAGACCTCACTCCAAGCCTGGGGATCCTGGAGACGGCAGTTGCCCCCCGGGGCTGACTTGCTTCTCCTCCCTGTAATTTTTTTTTTCTCTGTCTTCTCATAAGGTTTTGCCAATTGGCAAGTTATTTAAACTACTTCAGTCTTAGTTTTCTTACCTGTAAAACAGGAATAATACCATTGTTAGGAGGGTTAACTAAACACATAGTCATCCCTTGATAAATGTTAGCTATTACTATTCATTTAGGAAAATAGGACTGGCAATACTATATAAAGTTAATGATGATGGGGAGAACAGGATAAAGAGGGAAAGAAATCAAGACAGAAACAATTGAGGTAAACTAAGGAATGAGGTAAACAATTTTGGATTCAAGGCCAAGGACGGTGGCTCACGCCTGTCATCTCAGCACTTAGGGAGGCTGAAGCAGTGCACATCGCTTGAGCTCACGAGTTCAAGACCAGCCTGGGCAACAGGGCTTAAACCCCGTCTCTACAAAAAATAGCCAGGCGTGGTGGTGCACACCTGTAGTCCCAACTACTCGGGAGCCTGAGGTGGCAGGACAGCTTGAGTCCGAGAGGTGGAAGTTGTAGTGAGCCAAGATCACGCCACTGCACTCCAGCCTGGGCAGTAGAGCCATATGTTGTCTCAAAAAATATATAAATAAAATAAATTTTGGATTGAGGTAGTGACAGTGGAATGGAGAGAAAAGGGTGAAATTAATGCAGGATATTTTCAAGGTGTTTATTATAGAAATGTAATGACATGGGATATAGGGAGTAAGCCAATGGGAAAGAGAGAAAACTTAAATGTTTTAAATTTGGGATACAGGAAAAAGTGTGATTGTTAATGGGAGGGCTTATGTGTAGAAATAGCTTCAGTTTTGGAGATGAACTTGATTAAAGTAGAACTATCTGGCAAGTGCTTTTAAATTCAACACTGGACCATAAGTGAGTAGTAAAAGCATATATTTGAGAGTCATCTGTATAGAAAAGGTTATCTTTGGCGGTGGATAAATATTTTGATGATCAAATGAGCTTAAATAGAGGGGAATTGAAGTCAAGGATATAGGCATATTTATGTAAGAGGAGGAGGAAGAAATTCAGTAAAATAGAGAAGGAGATGTTGGATCCCATTGGGCAAAGAAACAAGCAATTTTGGTATGATGGAAGTCCAGGAGAGGGTTCAACTATGAAACAACGGAAGGGAGAAGAAGGATAGACTCAAAAGGATCAAATGTTTCAGAAAGTGGGGTAGTAACTGAGGAAAGTCTTTTGTGTTTGGCAATGAGAAAATAACTCAGAACCTTTGAGAATTCAGTAGCAAACCTTGAGATTCAGTAGCAAAATGGGAGCAAAAATCTTACCGCAGGGAGTAAATGCATGGGAAATATGGGCACCAGTCACAGTCAATATGTTTAAGGTTTGGGTAATCATCATTAGGAGCTAAAAAGATTGAAACCGCCCAGCTCTTCTGAAGTTGGGAACATTATCAGTGAGTAACCCCTATCACCATTTTCATTCAACTTGTAGTGGAGGTTTTAGTCAGCACAATGACATGAGAAAAACAAAAGTATACAGATTGGAAATAAATAAAATAAAGCTCATTATGTGCAATGATATAATTGCATACAAAGTAAACTATGAAAGACTCTGGTTCTTTTTCTGATTCCTCTGGTCATTTTGATTTTTTCCTCCTGTGTACCTGTTCTTCATTCCTAGAATTTTGTCCCTTCTGTGCTTATCTAAGTCCTAATGTCCTAAATCCTTTTAAGGCCCAGCTAAGTGCCAATTCTGTACTAGGCATCTTTTATTCCTTTTCATTTATATTTAATAAGTTAGTTTGAATGAGTATAGAGAATTACTTCAGCAATCAATAAATATCATTGCCCCAAATATTCATGAAGAATTAAAGTTGAGGACTTACACTGCTGTATGCAAAGGCTTATTGTAAAGCTGAAATAGTTAAGAGAGTAAGAACTGACAGTAGACCATGGACCAAAATAAGAGAACTTAGAATCGTAGACACACATAAATAGCAACTTGATTTATGACACTGCAAAGCAGTGAGGGACAGAATTTCATTATGTGATACTGGGACAAATGGACATTTATATGGAGGAAAAACAGTTCTTGTCCTCTACCTTATACCACCTACAAATGTCAGTTGCATATGGGTTGTGGATCTAAATACAGAAATTAAAACAATAAAATTTCTGGAAGAAAATAGAATATCTTTATGACCTTAGAGTAGGCAAAGATTTCAAATAATAAAAACCATTAACCATAAAGGAGATAGGAAATCATTTGCTATGACTGATTTTTGCAGTAAGGTCTTTCTCACTAAGACTGAAATAAAAAGGAATGATTATTCACTTTGCCAGATTAGAGACGTGGAAAGCCTTGAAGGTGACTTCCGTTCCTTGTTTCCAGGGCACTCCAGAGAGGGGAGGAGTGTTACAGCAGCAGACAGCTCCAGCAGGAAGCGTTGCTTTGCTTTGCTTTTCTGTATTTGTCGTAGCTACCTAAAATAATCTGCTTCTAACACTAAGGCTTGTCTTAAAAGCCAACTAGGGCAGTGTTCAACCTTGCTTGCTACCCTGGACCCTTGAGTGTAAGCTTGGGAGGAAGGCTTCCATAGGCTCCTGCTCTAGATAAATTTGGACCCAGTGTACTTCTCCAGAGCACTGGCAGGATGAAGCCCCACCTCCACCTTCTGCAGTTTGTAGGGTTTAGTAGGGTTCTCCTGGTGTCTTCTTGTTCTCCATCCTGATGGATCTTTTCCTTCCTTTACTGCAAAGTGAGAGCTGGTCTGTTCTTTCCTCTATCTTATTCAGTTTTGCATATATTCTAATTTAGGAGAAAGCCTTGAAGGTGAATTCCGTTCCTAGTCTCCAAGGCAGATATAATTTCCCCCCATTGTTTTGTTCTGTGTGTCAGTTCAATGTGAATTTAGGACTGAATTGGAGAGTTGTAAGTATTTTAACAAATGATATTTGATTGTCTTCTTACCCTGGAAGTCTCCCTGTTGATACTTCATTGGTTATAGTTTCTGATATTCTTGATAGAAAAAATCTTGAAAGATGAAAGTAGGTTATTAATCTTATGTAAAGGTAATTTTTATATTTCCTAGGACCATTTATGAAGTTGGAGTCAGAGTAGAAATTGGTCGCCAAAAAATTAGTCTAAATTATTTACTTTTAACAAACACAGGGGGTTATAAGGGAGTAGGTCTCTTTTAAATCCAAAAATCTCTGAAAAATAAATCCTCTATAGATAACCCTTTAGTTTAGAATTAGCTGTGTATACTGTCTAAAGCTAGAGATCTCGTCACTAACTAGGTCTCTACTGAGTGTGGCCTTCTTAGGGAGAAGGGACTATCTTTTGATTGTTGACACTGCTTTCCCTTCTACATCAGAAGTGCTGAATTAGTGCATGAGATGTATGTGATAAGCAGTTACAGAAGGCTGAGGGATCAGCAGGCAAGCCAGTTATCACACTGGAGCCTGAACTTGCCCTTAGAATCAATCTCTGCAAACTCAGTGAGAAAATATGTGATCTATTTCCTATTCTTTTCCTTAATCCCATTTTAAAAATTAAATATTCTCTTAGAAGTCAAAAGAATGCCTCTTTTTAAATAAAATACTTTTATTTTCATAAGACTATGTAGCTTTTTACTTTAGTTTATGTCTGTTATCCTAAGTTTTTATTGATGAACTAAAATGTTTAAAGGTTTTACTCAAGTGAACATGAATACAGTGGATTAAATATAGTTCGACCTTCAACTGGGAAAATTGTGAATGAACTTTTCAGAGAGGCAAGGGAACATGGGGCTGTCCCTCTGAATGAAGCCACAAGAGCTTCAGGTGATGATAAATCTAAGGTCAGTGAAACTAAATACACTGTTTCTGTATTTTACCTCCTCTTTCATTTTTATATTATTTACAAACATTGTTTTTCTAATTGTATATTTGTTTTAAATATTTGTTTCATTTTTATAAAATTATTTCTATTAATGATTGAAAGTTGAGACAATTTCTTACATTTCTGAACTTTTTAATTTACCTTTTAATTACAAAATAATTAGTAGAGTCACAGGCATTTGCAAAAAGAATACAGGGAGGTTTCACATACCTTTCACCTAGTTTCCCCCAACGGTTACATTTTACATGATTATAGTATAATATGAAAGCCAGGAATTTGGCATTTCTCTGTGTCTGTGTCCTTTTATCACCTGTGTAATCACCCAACTGAAGCTCTCCTTCATAGCCCACCCATTTGCACTCACACCCCGTCTCTCCTACCATCCCTAACCTCTAGCCAATACCGGTCAATTGGGTTTTCATCTCTATAATTTTATCATGTTAAGAATGTTACACTAGCCAGGTGTGGTGGCTCATGCCTGTAATCCTAGCACTTTGGGAGGCCGAGATGGGCAGATCACAGTTCAAGACCAGTGTGGCCAACATGGTGAAACTCCTATGTCATACAAATGGAGTCATACAGTATGTGACCTTTTGGAATAGCTTTTTTCACTCAGCATAATGCCCTTGAAATCTATCAGAGTTATTGCTTGTATCACAACTTTGTTCCTTTTTCCTGAGTAGCATTTTATGCTCTAGATATACCACAGTTTAACCATTCATTTATTGAGGGATATTTTAGTTTCCAGCTTTTGACTGTTACAAATAAAGCTGCTGTGAGCAATTGGGTACAGGTTTTTTTACTTACATGTGGTTTTATTTCTCTGGGATAAATGCTCAGAAGTGCAATTGGTAGGTCATACATTAAGTGTATGTTTAGTTTAAGAAACAGCCAGACTATTTTCCAGAGTGGTTGTGCCATTTTGTATTCCCACATATATGAGAGAGCAAGCTTCGCTGCATCCTTTTCAGCATTTGGTGTTGTCACTATTTTTGATTTTAGCCATTTTGATGGGTGTGTGGTGATAACACACTGTGGTTTTATTTGATTTCTCTAATAACTAATGATGTTAATTTGCGTTTTCCTAATGGCTAGGGATGAACATCTCTTCATGTGCTTCCTTGCCATTATCTGTATTATTCTTTTCAAGGAAATATCTCTTCATTAATTTTTCCCGTTCTCTAATTGGATTATTTTGTTATTGTCAAATTTTGAGAATTCTTTGTATATTTTAATGGGTATGGGTTCTTTGTCAGTTAAATGGTGTGCAAATATTTTCTCTCAGAATGTCATTTGTATTTTTATCCTCTTAGCAGGGTTTTTCACTAAGCAAAGGAAATAAACTTGGATAAAGTCCAAGTTATTCCTTTTTTTTTGTTTTATGGATCATGCTTTTGCTGTATTGTCTAAGAACTTTTCACTTAACTGTAGGTCCCAAATATTTTCTCCCTTGTTATCTAGAAAAATGTTACAGCTTTACATTTAAAGCTATGATCTGTTTGAATTTTTTATATAAGGTGTGAGGTTGACACCAGAGTTTATTGTTTTGCTTATGGATATCCAGTTGCTCCAGCATCAATTCTTGAAAGGCACTCCTTTCTCCATTGAATTGCTTTTGTACCTTTCTAAATTTCTTTTTTTTTTTT
>NW_012102432.1:5880857-5885552 GCF_000951045.1 Mandrillus leucophaeus | reverse complement strand
GCTCTGTTGCCCAGGCTGGAGTGCGGTGGCGCGATCTCCGCTCACTGCAAGCTCCGCCTCCCGGGTTCACGCCATTCTCCTGCCTCAGCCTCTGGAGTAGCTGGGATTACAGGCGCCCACCACCACGCCCGGCTAATTTTTTGTGTTTTTAGTAGAGATGGGGTTTCACCGTGTTAGCCAGGATGGTCTCCATTTCCTGACCTCGGGATCCGCCTGCCTCCGCCTCCCAAAGTGCTGGGATTACCGGCATGAGCTTTTATAATTGTTATCATCTGACACAATATTGATATACTAAAGACCAACAGTTATGTGTCTTTTGTGGTATAATTTCATACATTCTTGTAAGTAGCATTTCTCATCCTGGAATTTCTCCTTCAAAATCATTTGAGGAGGTTATCTAAACTATCTGATGGCTTCAGGTATTATGGTTCAATAGATTTGGGATATGCCTAGAAATGTGTCTTTTAAAAAAGCTTCTATGATAATTTTGACATCCATTGTTGAGAACCACTGCTCTAATGAAACTTAAATTTTGGTTTTCATTTCATTATTCGTCAATGGTTTGAAATTATCTTTTAGTCAAGTCTTATGGCAGTTTTGGTTCTTGAAGGTTCCCCAATATGAGCCACTTTGGCTAATTAGAATTCATGTAGCTTTAAAATATATATCACATAATAACTTTTTGCTGAATAATCCTTTGTGAATTTTAACTCATTTGCTATGTATTTTAGTCATTTACAGGTGGAGGATACAGATTGGGTAATTCCTTTTGTAAGCGGTCTGAATATATCTATGGAGAAAATCAGCTGCAAGATGTAGGTACAATAATCAAAATGAAAAAGTATAAATAGTTGCTTCTAGTTCCTAAAACTGTTGGTTTTAAAATTAAGAGTTGATAATAAAAATATAATATTTTTGTTACTTTTTAAAACAGGGGTTAAAAGGACCAATGATGTGTGAGTTTCAGTCTGATTTTTATGTTTTGTATCACAATTATGCCTTGCACTTAGAGATATGTAACTATTTGTTGAAAGAATATGTGATTCATTGTCCAAATGAATTTGCAGCCAGGCGTGGTGACGTGCATCTGGAGTCCCAACTACTCCAGAGGCTGAGGTAGGAAGATCACTTGAGCCCAGAAGTTCAAGGCCAGCCTGGAAAACATAGCCAGACCCTATCTCTTTCAAAAATAAAGAAAAAAAAAGTGTTTAAAAAAATGAACTTGGGCCAGGCACAGTGGCTCACGCCTATAATCCTAGCACTTTGGGAGACTGAGGGGAGCAGATTGCTTGAACCCAGGAGTTCAAGACCACCCTGGGCAACATAGTGAGACCTTGGCTCTTTAAAATAAAAAATCAATTAAAAAAAGAAAAATGAACAAATATATAATTATTATTATAAATGACATATTTTCATAATCTAAAATGAGATGAGGTATAAATGTAGAACACCTAAAGTCATTCTTTGTTTCTGTGGCCTTTTGAAATTTTGGAGTTTTAATTTTATTGTAGACATTTACAGTTTCTTGGAAGGTCACTGGAAATTCTGTTCCCCTTGTCATGGATATTTAAGCTCTGTAGTAAAGAAGAGTATGGGTGCAGATGAAGGCAAATGGTGGGAATCGTGGGGTGCAGCTCTTCTCATTGCTTTCATTTTCTAGTGAACCATCCACCAATAGTACTTCAAGGCCAGGGTCCAGCTGTGGGACCTTTGGTATTTGCAACCATTGTCAATTTGTTAAACTGAATGCAAACTAGCTAAACAAATGCATGTGATTTCATTAATGTCTTTCACTATGAATAATGGAAATAACTCCCTATTTTAAATTAAGTAAATACATTTTGCGATATCACATTTGGAACTTAAAATTGTTTGCGGGGAGATGTATTCTTATATATATATGTGAAAATATATATATATATATGTTTTTTTTCTTTTTTCTTTTTTTTGGGAGATAGAGTCTCGCTTTGTCACCCAGGCTGGAGTGCAATGGGGCCATCTCAGCTCACTGCAACCTCCGCCTCCCAGGTTCAAGTGATTCTCCTGCCTCAGCCTCCCAAGTAGCTAGGACTACAGGTGTGTGCCACCACACCTGGCTAATTTTTTGTATTTTAGTAGAGACGAGGTCTCACCATGTTGCCTAGGCAGTCTCAAACTCCTGACCTCAAGTGATACGCCAGCCTCAGCCTCCCAAAATGCTAGGATTGCAGGCATGAGCCACTGCGCCCGGCTAAATCACTATGTAATTAATATAACTAATATCATCATCCCTCAATGGAAGAAGATTCTAAAGGACCGGGACCTTGTATTGTTTACTCATCTTTGAGCCCTTGACCCCGGCACTGTGTCTGAACTGAGATAAGGCTTCAGGAAGTACTTTGAGAGCTGAACCAAACTTCAAAGAAGTGAACGATATGCAGCCGTTTGTCTGGGAAAATGACATTTTGGGCCACTGAATATATACTGAAGAAACGTGTTGCCGAAAGTTGAAAGTTTTAGTAGGGTGTTGGGAACTGCCTGAGAGTGTCCCGCTCTTTTTTCCAAACCAATCACAGCTAAGATGATTTCCTCGGTGTCAAAAGGCTTGACTGTTTCAAGAGGCATTTTGTTGTTGTTGTTTGAGACGGAATGTCACTCTGTTGCCCAGGCTGGAGGGCAGTGGTGCAATCTTGGCTCACTGCAACTTCCGCCTCCTGGGTTCAAGCAATTCTCCTGCCTCAGTCTCCCGAGTAGTGGGGATTACAGGCGCGTGCCATCATGCCCGGCTAATGTTTCTATTTTCAATAGAGATGGGATTTCCCCGTGTTGACCAGGCTGGTCTCAAACTCCTGACCTCAGGTGATCTGCCTGCCTTGGCCTCCCAAAGTGCTGGGATTAAAGGCGTGAGCCACTGCGCCCAGCCTCAAGAGGGATTTTTGGAATGCTAGGCAAGGTAGAGACTACGGACACCAAGAATTTAAGGCATTTATAGGGTCTACTTTCTAATGTGATCACTGCAAAAGTTTGAATTGTAGAATTTGTTTTCTTTTAAAGAAGTACAATTATATTACTTTCAAGGATATACTATTTTTTAAGTTTTTTTGTTTTATTTTGTTTTAGACAGGATCTCACTTTGTCACCCACACTGGAGTGCAGTGTCATGAACATGGTTTACTACAGCCTCTGCCTCCTGGGCTCAAGTGATCCTCCCACCTCAACCCTCCAAGTAGCTGGGACTACAGGCATGCGCCTCCATGCCTGGCTAAGTTTTTGGTATAATTTAAATGTATTGAAATAAGCTGCAAGGAATGATCTAGGCTTTGCATAACCAAGTAAACCAGGTCCTTTAAAAGAGATACTTAGGGATCATGAAGAGTATACAAATAATTAGCAGGTATGTTGTTTGTAAACAGTTCTACATAGTTAAAATGCTTCCTTATCTTAGTTATGTTGTTAATTTGCATTGTAGCCTATGTTTAAACGATCACAAATTCTCTATCAGGGGAATGTTTGCATTAATAAGGTTTTACTTCACTGGTCTAACAAATATTCACTGGGTGTCTATCATATCCCAGGCCTGGGAGATAGCAGTGATTAAGGGACTAAGTTCTTGTGTTCCTGAAATAAACTAGTGAGGCAGGATGCGATGATGGCTGGCAGAAGAAACAGCTTGAATGCACAGCTGATGGAAATTGCTGATAAATTAGATATGTAGGGGGCAGGGTGAGAGACAAATCAAGGATGACTTCTAAGTTGTTGGACTTAACAGCTATAGCTGAATGGCCTTGTCATGTACTGAGTTGGGAGAAATGAGAAGAGGGTCTGGTAAAAAAAAAAAAAAAAAAAAATCAAAACTTTACTTTTGGATCCGTTAAGTTTGGGATCCTTAACAGACAACCAAGAAGAGAGGCCAAGTGTGTAGCTGGCTATATACAACTCTGGTGTTCAGGGGAGCAGTACAGCAAATTTTTTTTTTTGAGACAGAGTCTTGCTCTGTTGCCCAGGCTGGAGTGCGGTGGTGTGATCTCAGTTCACTGCAACCTCCACCTCCCGGGTTCAAGAGATTCTCCTGCCTCAGCCTCCTGACTAGCTGGAACTACAGGTGTGTGCCACCATGCTCAGCTAATTTTTGTATTTTTAGTAGAGATGGGGTTTCACCATGTTGGGAAGGCTGGTCTCGAACTCCTGGCCTTGAGTGATCTGCTCGCCTCAGCCTCCCAGAGTGCTGGGATTACAGGTGTGAGCCACTGCACCCGGCCCAGGCTAGAGATATAAATTGGGGGTTGTATTAGTTTCTTATGGTTGCTATAATTACCACAAACTGAGTGGCTTAAAACAACAGGCACTTATTGTTCTGAAGGCTATTGTCTTGCAGTTCTGGGGGATAGAAGCCCAAAATTACAGTGCTGGCAGGGTCATGTTCCCTCTGAAGGTTCTAGGGAAGCATCCTCCTTTGCCTCTTTCTAGCTGCTGGTGCTCAGAATCCTTGGTGTTTCTTGGCTTACAGCAGCATAACTCCAATTTCTGCCCCCATCTCCATGTGGCCGTCTTTGTCTGTGTCTCTGTGTTTCCTCTGATAAGAACACCAGTCATTAGATCAGGGCTCACTCTAATTCAATATGACCTCATGGTAAAATCTGATCACATCTGCAAAGACCCTGTTTCCAAATAAAATTCCATTCACAGGTACTGGGGGTTAGGACTTGAGCATATCTT
>NW_012102432.1:5848116-5880002 GCF_000951045.1 Mandrillus leucophaeus | reverse complement strand
ATTTTTTTTCTATGCCCAAAAGGTTCAGATTTTGCTTAAACTGTGGAGCAATGGTTTCAGTTTAGATGATGGAGAATTGAGACCTTACAATGAACCAACAAATGCTCAATTTCTGGAGTCTGTTAAGAGAGGGTAAGATGTATTATTTGTATTCTATTTGTTATGTAGAGTGGGACTTATTTTCTTAACAGACTACTAATTATTAGTGCACTAAGGTTTTCAAGAAGTAGTTCCTGGAATATATTAAATAAGTGGTTGCTGGGGGTATAGGTATTCTTAAGTTTTATAAAGGATATACTGCTATCTCTAAATCACTGGTTCTTAACTTTGTGGGCCAGGGGCATTGGACATTGGCCCATTTTAAAATGTGATGAAACTATGAACCCAGCTCCAAGAAGAAACATCTTAATGTGATAATCAGTGAATTAATTAGTATGTAGCTACCCACCCACTAAGCCACTGTCCTGCTTACTGTTGACAGGGTGACTCTCATTGCATGTATGCCTGAAATTCAGCAACTTATGTTAGAAATCTTTTAATGTGGCATTACTGCTGGCAGAAGATTTCAAAAGGTTAGTTTGAAGTTACAATTTGTAAAAGTAAACTCAGATATTCAGTGCTCTGACCCATCCGAAGAACACTGTAACTTACCAACTCTTCTTGCTAAAGGATGAGGAATCAAGTGATTTTGCTGTGATAATAAAAGCTTTTCTGTGTTATGATTAAACTAGCTGAAAGTGGGGTTATTTCTAAGTAGATATACAACTAAAGACATAAAGTTGAGCATAAACTGGGAAATTAAGTCGTAGGAAAGGATCAGAGTTATACTGTATATAACTGGAGTTATATATACAGGGTTATGCTCCATAAAGGAATAGCAGGTGGAGCATTTCCAAATGTTGAAATATGTCCAGGATGAGTGGCTGACATGGAGTGGAGGTTAAATTCACTGGAGTTGAAGTAGTAGAGGAACTCCAAAGGAAAGGTGTTTTAGAAGACTAATTAGCATGAATTTTGAATTTAAATTTTATACAGATACTGTCAGGATACCAAGCAAAGGCAACAAATGCCGTAAGAAGTATGCTGAAGTCATTGGAAAAGGTGGGAAACTGTCCTAGGAGGCACTATATGGGGGTGGCAAATACAGGATATAATGGTTTAAGTCAGTGCTGTGGACTTGGAAACCTGCAGAATCACTGGGAAGAGCTGCAAGCAACTAAGTGGGGGAAGTTTTCATTGGCTAAGTGAAGACCAACATAACTATAGAAATTGATACTAATTTCAAGATAGTGGAAACAACATATTGAGAATGAATGTGCTATTAAATAGATAAAAACTAATTTATTGTTAAATGAAAATAAAATATAAACTTTGTAGGCTAATGTTTAAACAAATGTGGTGTATTAAAAGAATTTTAAAATTTGAGTCACACCATATCTGCAAATATAAATTATGATCAAGAAGAGTTTTAGAAAGGACTCCTTAAAGAAAATGAGTAATGTCAGGTAGTGGTTCTCAGCTATGTAAGACCCATTGTCTCCTTTTTATAAGAAATATTTTGTAAAACCATCTACACTATCCTCAAAGAACTCATAGATAATATAATCTATGTACATGATTTTCCAAAAGAAATTAATATTCTACCTTAAATACATTGAAGAAATAATTTATTATAAAATGATACATGTTTTAATATATAAATGCCCTGATATGACCACACAGCACACATAAGAAACAGTTAGTTTGTACCTCTATGCAGTCTAGCACTTCCCATGTAAATGTGACAGGTGTAAAAACAGAAAAATGAAGTATATGAGGTTGTCAGCTTAATTACTGCAAGTAGCTTGCGTTCAAGGACTCAGTAAAGGTCCAAACAAAACAAAGTACAGTGTTCCCTCACTTTACATGGTTGTACATTCCTGAAGATTTCAAAGTATATTAATACAATAGCCTAAAAAATGTGTTTTGCTTGTATATGAGACAGACTTAGGTTTTAGGATCAGACAGTATTATCCACGTGACTCCCTGGAGGGCACATAATGATTCTTTGGAACCCAAGACGAGTCTTTCTCACATAAGACAGATCCCCTGTTGCAGTGCATCTGACATCCCCTGCCTTGACACTGAATGACAGCAGTGCTCTCAGATCACCCCATGATGTTTAGATGGTTTTGATGTTTTGTCCTCCCCAAACCTCATGTTGAAATGTGATCTCCAATGTTGGGGGTGGGCCTGTGGGAGGTGTTTGGATCATGGGGTGAATCCCTCACAAATGGCTTGGTGCCATCCCCATGGTAATGCATGAGTTCTTGTTCTGGCAGTTCAAGTGAGACCTGATTGTTTAAAAGAGCCTGGAACCTCCCTTTCTCTCTTGCTTCCACTCTTGCTGTGTCATACACCAGATCCCCCTTTGCCTTCTACCACGATTGTAAGTTCCCTGAGGCTTCAGAATCTGGTACCATGCTACTTATACAGCCTGCAGAACCATGAGCCAAAATAAACCTTTTTGCTTTATAAATTACCCAGCCTCAAGCATTCCTTCATAGCAGTGCAAACAGACTAATACAGAACATTGGTACCAAGGAGTAGGGCATTGCTCTAAAAATACCTGAAGATGTGGAAGCATCTTTGGAACTGGTTAATAGGCAGTAGTTGGAAGAGTTTGGATGTCCTTGAAGAAGACAGGAAGACAAAGGAAAATTTGGTACTTCTTAGAGACTTCTCAAGTGGTTGTGACTAAAGTACTGATAGAAATACGGATAGTGAAGGCCTGATGAGTTCTCAGATAGAAATGAAGAAGTTACTGGGAACTGGAGTAAAGGTCAGCCTTGTTACACCCTAGCAAAGGATTTGTCTGCATTGTGTCCATACCCTAAGGCTTTGTGGAAGGTTAAACTTAAGAGTGATGATCTAGGGTATCTGGTGGAAGAAATTTCTTTTTTTTCTTTTCTTTTTCTTTTTTTTCTTGAGACAAGTCATGCTCTGTCACCCAGGCTGAAGTGCAGTGGCGCGATCTCGGCTCACTGCAAGCTCCACCTCCCGGGTTCAAGCACTTCTACTGCCTCAGCCTCCCAAGTAGCTGGAATTACAGGTGCTCGCCACCACACCTGGCTAATTTTTGTATTTAGTAGAGATGGGTTTCACCATCTTGGCCAGGCTGATCTTGAACTCCTGACCTTGTGATCCACCTGCCTTGGCCTCCCAAAGTGCTGGGATTACAGGCGTGAGCCACCATGCCCAGCCCTGGTGGAAGAAATTTCTAAGCAGCAGAACATTCAAGAAGCTTTTTGGCAGCTTCTAACAACCTATGGTCAGACATAGGAGCAAATAAATGGCTTAAAGTTGAAACTCGTATTTAAAAGAGAAGCAGAGCCAGTTGAAGTTTGGAAAATTCCCACCCTGGCTATGTAGTAGAGAAGGAAAAAGTGTTTTCAGGAGAAGAATACAAGCAGGCTGTGGAGCAACCACTTGATAGAGAGATTTGCATAAATAGAAGAGAGCCTAGCTTAGTGCTACTAACCAACATGATGGGAAGAAAGCCTTGAAGGCATTTCAGAGACCTTTAAGGCAACCCCCTCATCCCCCATCACAGGCCCAGGGTCCTAGGAGAAAAGTAGTTTTTGGAGGCCAAACCCAGGGCCCAGCTGCCCTGTGCAGCCTCTGGACACTGTTCCCGTTATCCCAGCTGCTGCAGCTCAAAAAGCCCCAGGTATAGCTTGGGCCTCCACTCACTCTGAAGGGCACAAGCCACTACTGTAAGCCTTGGTGGCTTCCACATGGGGTTAAGCCTACAGGCACACAGAATGCACAAGTGAAAGAGGCATGGGAGGCTGCACCTAGATTTCAGAGGTCCATGCCAAAGGGAAATGTGAGGTTTTAGCCCCCAGACACAGTCCCCACTGGCTCACTGCCTAGTGGAACTGTTGGAAGGGAGGTGCCACTCTCCAGACCCAAGAATGGTGGAGCCACCAGCAACCTGAGCCTGGAAACGCCACAGGTACTCACCTCCAACCCATGAGAGAAGCCACAGGGCCAGAGCTGCCCAAAGCCTTGGAAACCCACCTCTTGCACCAATATGCCCTGTATGTGGGACATGGAGTCAAGGATTATTTTGAAGCTTTAAGATTTAATGTCTGCCTTGCCAGGTTTCAGACTTGTATGGGGCCTGTTGCCTCTTTCTTTTGGCACATCTCTCTTTTGGAATGGGAATGTTTAGCCAATGCCTATACCACCATTCTATCTTAGAAGTAAATAGGTTATTTTTTATCTTACAGGATTGTAGGTAGAAAGAACATGGCTTAAATCTCAGATGAGATTTTGGACTTTTGAGTTAATGCTGGAACGAGTTAAGACTTTGGGGGACTATTGAGAAGGGATGATTGTATTTTGTGATGTGAGAAGGACATGAAATTTGGGGGGCCAGTGGTGTAATTATATGGTTTGGATGTTTTGTCCCCTCCAAATCTCATGTTGAAGTGTGACCTCCACTCTTGAGGTGGGGCTGGTGGGAGATTTTGGGTCATGATGGCAGATCTCTCATGAATGGCTTGCTGCCATCCCCATGGTAATGAGTTTTCACCCCGGTAGTTCACTCAAGAGCTGGTTAATAGCCGGGAACCTCCGTCTCTCTCTTGCTTCTGCTCTTGCCGTGTGATATGCTGGGTCCCCTTTTGCCTTCCACTGTGATTGTAAGTTTCCTGAGGTCTCACCAGAAGCAGATTCTGATACCATGTTTCTTTTACAGCCTGCAGAACCATGAGCAAAAGTAAACCTCTTTGCTTTATAAATTACCCAGCCTCGGGTATTTCTTTATAGCAATGCAAATGGACTAATACACCCAACAAGCAAAAACACCCATATCAATTTTCAGAACTTTCTCCAAGGAGTTTATTAATAAATATCCACATTACCTTTTTATCTTCATAGGAATTTTCTGGTGCTGATTTACATATAAATTGCTGTCTTAAAATTTAACTTTCTGAATGCCAGAAGCTCTCCAAGATAATTGTGACTACCAAAGCATCCCTGTGTTGAGAACCAGTAAGGAGTAATGTGAAGTGACTTTTAAAAAGATCTACAAGGACTAATCAGTCATCATGGAAATTTTTGTGTTATAATTTAAGCAAAAATTTCTGTTTTCCAGTATAGCTCATGAAATAATTACAGTAATCTCAACAGTGTAGTTTAATTCTTGAAAAACTTAATGATAACTTTTTTTCCGCCTTTTTAAAAGAGAGATTCCTCTGGAGCTTCAGCGCCTTGTTCATGGTGGCCAAGTGAATTTGGATATGGAGGATCATCAAGATCAAGAATACATAAAACCTAGATTGAGGTTCAAGGCTTTTAGTGGAGAAGGGCAAAAACTTGGAAGGTAAAAAATCCTAAAATGAGAAAAACACCTTTGTTGAACATGAATTTTTCTTTGAGAATAAGAAAAGCAAATGACCTATGAAGTAAAAGCAAAAATATGAACCATGCACATTAGATATATAAATCTGTTAATAGTGTTATATTATTATACCATTATATCATTATGATATTAATTGTGATATTAATACTATAATTAATATTAATACTTAGATTGCAGTTACCATGTTCCTGGTCCTCTAAGCCCTATACATGTATTAGTTAATCTTTACAACAGCTCTTTGATGTAGATACTGTTATTACTTCATTTTGTAGATGCAATAATTTGCCCAAGATTATTGAGCTAAGAAATGACTAGCCTGTGGGATTCAAACCCAGGCACTCTGACTTCAGAGTTTGTGCTTTTTACCACTATATTGTATGCCTCTTTCAGATTACCTGGTTTCAAAGGAGAGAATTGTAAAGGGTTGTTGATGAGATAAAATAATGGATACCTTACATCACAACTTAAGCATGCATGTCTGCCATCAGTAATGACCAGGCTTTTGCAGCAGGAGCAATGTGCTTAGCTTTGTGATTTTCAATAGTTTTTAAACAGCCAAACTCTTTTTTCAAGTCATGGAAGCCGAGTATGTAAAATCTGAGCTTCTCTGATTGTTGGTGAAGGAAGGCATTGTGTCTGAGACATTTCCGAAGAACCTTAGCACTGAAGAGCACAATTTAAAAACCAATGCACATGGCAGAATGTATGAGTGGTTTCCTTTAAGCCATGGCTTAATGTAATCTTAGAAATTGTAAAATATGTTGGTAAAAGTTACCCTCTACTTGTCCACACATTATTGCAGGTGATGTGGAATTGCCGCATTGGTGATGTTTCTGGTGTATGCTTTGGTACATCCTTTGCTTCTCTTCATGTGATTTCCTTCCCTTCCAAGCCCCCTTCAGTTTGCCTGGTACACACTGGTTGTCTATTCTCCCCTCATATTTCAAGATAGGAAAGAATTCAGTATTCCTTCTTTATACTTTGCTATCTCTAGTCTCCCTTTCTGTATTCTCTTCTGATAGAGACTGGTGCTGGGGACATAGAAGAAATACAGGAATTTATGTTGACTTGTTTTTCTTGGGACACAAACTCTTCAATTTTCATTCACAAGTTTACTTGGAAATTTTCTCCCTCATCTCTCTTTCCTACCAACACATGTCAGGCTTCTCTTTCTTTTTTTTTTTTTTTTTTTTTTTTGAGATGGGGTCTTGCTCTGTTGCCCAGACTGGAGTACAGTGGTGCAGTCATAGTTCACTGCAGACTTGACCTCCTGGGCTCAAGCAAGCTTCCTACCCCACTCTCCTGACTAGCTGGGACTATAGGCACTGCTGAGCCCAGCTAATTTTTTTTCATTTCTAGATTTTGTAGAGACACGTGTCTTACAATTTGCCCAGGCTGGTCTTGAAGTCCTGGCCTCAAGCTGTTCTTCTGCTTTGGCCTGCCAAAGTGCCTGGGTTACCGGCTTCTGGCCAGGCTTCTCTCGAATTGTATAATACTATGTTTTTACTCCTCTTGTTGTGATCAACATATATATATATATACTTTTTAATTTTCTAGCACTTCCCATTTTTATTTGATATATATTGAGATTATGATTTTTAATTAGAATGCGGATAAAATGCCTAGACATCTCTTTGCTATATACATATTCCTTCTCTGTTATTTAAATGTATGACCAAGAATTAATGTTAGACTGCACATCCTTGTTGGTAGACCTACAGTAAATCTAGACTTGGAATTGAAGAAGGTAGCATAAAGGGAAGGCAACTGAGAAGAGTCAGTGATTATTAAACTCATGAAAATAAGAATATTATCTGATGATAGTATCTCACAAAGGCCAGTCATTTTCCTTATAAAGCAAATAGAGAAAATAACAGAAAACAAAGGAGAAACTGATGGAAGAAAGTGACAGAGATCAGTGGTAATAATGCCATGTTAATTTACTAGCCATATTGATCAAGATTTTGATTATGGAAAACAGAATCTACTTGCCAGTAGTAATAGGTTTCTTACAGGATCTTGTGTAGTTTATAGAATATCTGGAAGAGACAAGCAAACCAAGCTTTCCTTAGCCAGGAGAAACAAACACTATAGAAGAGTGTTCCAGAGACAACACCTATGTCCCCCAGTCAGGTGCTCAGTGCCCATGGAACTAGGGACTAGATACTAGAACATTCCATCATAGAAGAAATAAATGCTTCTACCACCTTAGTTACCAGAAGAGCTACAGACTTTCGACTTTGCAGTGCTTACTTCCACCAAACAAGTATATATTTGTTTGCTTGGTGGAAGGGTAGAATCATGAAATCCTAGCTGCCAGAGAGTCTGAGAGATGTAATCTTTAGAATTTTCAGCTTCTAATAGAAGGAGATAGCATGATGATGTGAGCCTGTGTGTACACAAACCCAAATGTCGAATAAGCAAATGTATTCTAAAGTGAAGAATTACATAGAACATTTTATATTAAAAATTTACATTAAGAAAGATATTAAAAGTTCAATAGTTAACCTTCATTTAGAAAGTAACTTTCTAAAATGGCTTGGTTCTCAAGAGTTCAAGACAATTATTTACCGAGCAGGAAATAAAAAGAAGCAAGTAAAACAGAAATGAAAATAATCTATTGTCTTCCATAGATGGCAGTCTGATTACACACAGAATGTTACATAGATGGAAACTAAATCTTTTTATGTGATATGCAATTATGGTGGAAACCAAAATGCTGTAAAAATATTACATAGTACCCTCACATAATAGAAGAAGGCAAACCATAGGTGTAATACTGCAAATTTGCAATTGTAGAACAAACTGTGTTATTGAATAAAAATTAGCTTGGTGAGCTAGAGTAGTGCCTAACAAGTAAAAGACCTACAAAATCAAGGAGTCATTTTTAATAGGGAGGACTAGCAAGTAGGCATTCTTGGTAGGCTTTTGAGCTGGCATGTATAATGATAAAAATCATGATTTAAAGCTGATCTTTCTGCACAACAGTCACTGCCTGTTTGTCCTACTGTTCGCTTCAGAAGATTTTGCTTAACACTCTCACTCACCTGAGATTTGTCTTCATCTGGGGCCCTAGACCCTGAGGGCTCTCTTCTCTAAAACTTCAAAGCCTTTCCGTATCCCAGCTCTTCAACAGCTGTGGCCTGACTGAAGCCTGACTGGGTGGTCAGCCCGTGCGGCTCAGTACTTCTGGGGACAGTCTCAGCTGTGCTGAGCAGGCAGTGCTGTACCTCGCCAGTCTCACAGGCCTGAGCTGCTTTCCTAAACCCCTCCTTGACCCCTGCCGCTCACTCTCTGCAAATCTCTTTGCTTCCAGCTTCATTGAGAAAATAGAACCTGACAGGAATTCACATTCTTATTGTGTTCCCCTCCAGCCTTCAAGCTTATTAATGATCATTTCCATTCTCCTCTCCCACCATAAGTTTAAAGAAGAGGGTGTTTCTCCTCCTGTCTCAGGGAATTACAACCTACATCCTTTCCTGCCATTTGCCTGGAAACCTTGTTGTACCAATTTCTCTTTTCTTTCTTAAAAATTTTTCTTTTTAATGTAAACGTTTTACTATGGCTTGATCAATTGAATGATACAGAGAAAGTTTTAAATAGCAAACAGATGTGATTTTGACAGCTAAATATTAGAATTAACATAACTCGCCTGAGCACAGTGGCTCACACCCGTAATCCCAGCATTTTGGGATGCTGAGGCGGGCAGATGACTTGAGATCAGAAATTCAAGACCAGCCTGGCCAACATGGCAAAACCCCATCTCTACTAAAAATACAAAAAAAGAAAAAGAAAAAAAAAAGCCACATGTGGTGACAGGCACCTGTAATCACTCCCAGCTACTTGGGAGGCTGAGACAGGAGAATCACTTGGAACTCAGGAGGCAGAGGTTGCAGTGAGCTGAGATCACACAACTGCACTCCAGCCTGGGCAACCTAGCAACACTGCATCTCAGAAAAATAAAAATAAAGTAAAATAAATTAACATTACTTTTAAGGCTGATTTTTTAATACCACACTACCAGCTTGTCCAGCTATCTATCTGTGTGGTTCTGAACATGTCTTTTAGTCTCTCTGTGACTCAGTTTCTCTTGGATGAAATGATATGGTTGGCCTAAATTATGTTGAAAGTCCATCCATTCCAGTTCTCAAATGTTATTATTCCATATACAATAGTTTCATTGTGACACACACATTTTCTTACCTAGCTTCCCCATCCTGTATTTTCTGTTTTGAGAAAAAGCACACCTGGTCAGAATCTGCCTTAAACAGAAAGCAGTAGATTACAAAAACAACAGGGAGGCAACCTGATGTGTGGAAAGAGCCCAAGATAAACCTCAACTCTCTCCCTTACCAATAGGAATATTGGGGGTAACTTTTTTTCCCCCAGAGTTGTTAGGATAATTATAATGCTAATAGCCAACTTTTAGTAGTGCCAACTATATAAAAGCACCATTTGAAGTGCTTATGTGTCCTCATTAACTTCATCTTTACGACACTGCTGCTGTTGTCTGTCAGGCACAATAAGGGTAAGTGACTTGCCTGGTGTCACAGAATAAGTGCAGAGTTGGGACTGAACCCAGGTAATCCAGCTCCGGGAACCATGCTGTTAACACTGCTTTCCAGGCTGATGTAAATGAAATAATGTATGTGGCAGATGTGGTAATGGTGGTAGTGACGATGATAATGTGTATACCTGGTTATCAGAAAGGCAGAGGTAAAGAGGTCCTTTGCATTCAGTATCTCGTGTCTTTTCTCTTGTATTTTCATCCCCCTCGTGTAAGGAACACTGAACTGTTGGCCCTCAATTCCAAATTAAAAAGAAATTCCTTAATATCTGATCATTTATTGTAAGTCGTAATTTTAACCTTTTGTATATTTTTATGTATCCTCAAATCAGTTCTAAAATTAGCATCAGGAAATAGCTAAAGAAAGTGTCAGCAGTTAGTACCAGATAATTTTACCACTTTACTGTGTACTCTTGAAAGAGAAACTTTTTGAATGGGAGTAAGAGTCATGATGATTTCGATTGAACTAAAGCCCAAATGCTCAAAGAACTTTCATACTAGTAATAATTAGATACATGTGTGTCTTTCTTCCAGAAGAAAATAATTTATAGGAAACCATCTAAATCTCAGTGTTCAAGAGAAAAAACTTGAAGGTTATCAAAAATCCCTTAAGATGACTGAGAAAATTGGGCTAAATTTCTTTTAATTATTTAACCAAAAGAGCACTCCTCTATTTTTGACATTCACTTTTGGTATATACTGACTGATCATCCTGCTCATGTTAGAAGGGCTAAGACAGCAATGCTAGGGTCACTAGTAACCAAGTTCAAATGGTAAGATGTTCTGTCAAGCTTCATTACGAATTTATTGTCATGTAATAATATTTTATTCCTCACTAGTACTTAGAAGTTATTTCTGTTTTGCAAAGCAGTGCTTGAATCAGATGTTTTTAAGTAATATTAGCCAAGTTTAAATTAAGTGAATTTAGTGCTGATAGTATGTACACAATAGCTGGCACCTGTTGAAACACTGTGTTCTAGGCACAATATTAAGGACTTACTGGTATAATATACCTTCATAACATAGTATTATTCCCTCATTTTATAAATGATAGAACTGGATTCAAAATGATTGATGTACTTACTCAACTTCACACAATTGACGTAGCTGGGATGTGAAACCATGTCTGTCTGCTCTTAGTCATTCTTTGGCGCTAACTCAGAGTTGCTTATGTTTCTAAATAAAACTGGTTTGCTAAATGTGATGAAATTGCAAACAGTTAAATGAGGAAAGGATACATAGTTAGGCTTTTAAGAGAGATTAGGTAAACCAAATAGGAATCATAGGATCCAAAATAACATAATGAAAGAGGTTGAAAGAAGTATAGGAGACTCAAATGAAGCCATGTTCTAAGTGTTTATCTGCTTTCTTCAGTTTGTCATATTTTACATACTCAGATTTGTGTTCTAATTCTTTGATTCTTCTTTTTCAGTCTTACACCTGAAATAGTCAGTACACCTTCCTCTCCAGAAGAGGAGGATAAATCAATACTTAATGCAGTTGTTCTTATTGATGATTCAGTGCCAACAACAAAAATTCAAATCAGGTTAGCAGATGGGAGTCGTTTGATACAAAGATTCAATAGTACACACAGGTAAGCTTCTTTACCACCAGTGTCCTGTTTGCTGTTCTATACACTGGGTTGCTTATCTAAGTGAAACTGTATGTGACATGAGTAATGAAGAATATGATATTCTTTGGGTTTACTTTTGAAGTAACTTTTTGACAGAAGAAACATTCTTAAAAGGACAATAGCTGTGTATAAGAAATGAAATATATGGTATTTAAACAGTCTCTATAAACTATCCAAATACTAATGTGATATCAGATATCATACAAAAATAAGTTAAGAGCTACAGTTTTACGTTGTTACTAAAACTATATGAAGTAGAGTCAGATTTAATTTAACATAGTAAAACCTTTGGGGACTTTATTCATTTAAAAATTTGTGATAATTTTGATTGGGATTTTCTGTATAGCAAATACATAATATAAATGTATATTGCAAATCAAGTTTAATTGTACTATTTTCAAGAACTTCAGATAGTTTTAAATTTTTCTTTAATATTGATTTGTACATCAACATTTGATTTGTCCATTGAAGTAAGACCCTAAGAGGTATATTCATGATTTCGGTTGAATTACTGTGTTTATGTGAGAGTAATTTTTTAAAATTATTCCTATGACAACACATTTCATAGTTTTAAACTCACCTTGCCACAGGCCAATCATAGTTACCTTTTTCAGGTCCTATGCTGCTAACATATTTTATACTCTGAAAAAAGTAGGACCTGTACTTTTTTTTTTTTGGAGGCAGAGTCTTACTCTGTCTCCCCGGAGTGCAGTGGTGGGATCTCAATCCACTACAAACTCCGCCTTCCAGATTCAAGCAATTCTCATACCTCAACCTCCTGAGTAGCTGGGATTACAGGCAGCCACCACCATGCCCAGCTGATTTTTTCTAGTTTTAGTAGAGACGGGGTTTTCACCATGTTAGCCAGGCTAGTCTCGAACTCCTGGTCTCAAGTGATCCACCCACCTCGTCCTCCCAAAGTGCTGGAATTACAGGTGTGAGCCATCGTGCCCAGCCGGACCTGCACTTTTAAAATAACATTAGTACACTTACTTTATGCATAACTTACCTGAAGATTGTTTCCATTTTACAGGAAAAGTAAATGTTAGGTACACACTAAAGTTACTTTACATTTTAACTGAAGCCTAAGATAAATCCTTCAATTGAAATACTATACATTAAAGAAAGTTACAACACCTTTATATGAAGATTAAAATTTTGTGATTTTTATTATGATTCAATTTTAAGTTTACATGAAAATATGGTTTTTTATATTACAAATTTTTTTATCTCATTTCTTCAGGATCCTGGATGTCCGGAACTTTATTGTACAGTCTCGTCCTGAATTTGCAACTCTTGACTTTATTCTTGTGACTTCATTTCCAAATAAAGAGCTAACAGATGAAAGCCTGACACTGCTAGAAGCAGATATTCTTAACACTGTGTTACTCCAGCAACTGAAATAATATTGTTCCTGTCCATGCAGTAGCATGTGGGAATAGATGATGTGCCATATTAATAAGAACAATACTTCCAGCACTAAAAACAACCAAATTATTTTTATTATTTTTACAGATAGATTTTGGTTTTATTGTTATTCTGTCTTCCAACCTGAATATAGACAAATTTGGATTAGGAATAGACCTTGAGATAAGTATGTTTGAGTTTTTAGTTGAAAGACTGGCTTTATGTTGATAGTTTTTGGATTTCTAGGCAAATCAGTTTGTTACATGCTTAGTGTTAATGTAACATTTGTTTGCAGAAAAGAATGACCAAAACCCCTTTTTGATAAATGCGTTTGGTAAAATTTGCACTAAAGTTTCTTGATGCAGCATTGACCGACAGCCATTAAGAAATCTTTTGATCAAATAACGTTGAAAATTTGTCTGTAATATATATTGAAACGTGTCTATTTTGATTTTGAAATTGTTTGATCATACAATAATTATTTCTCCTATTAAGATTTTACACATCCTTTTTACTTAGTGATTTAGATATATTACTAGTATCAGAAACTACAGTTTTGCCTTGTATTTTACAGAATTATGACTGTTGCGAACTTAAACAGAAACACATAAAACGTCAGCAATTCTTTTTTTTGTTTTGTTCTTTGAGATGGAGTTTTGCTCTCGTTGCCCAGGCTGGAGTGCAATGGCATGATCTCCGCTCACCACAACCTCCACCTCCCAGATTTAAAAGATTCTCCTGCCTCAGCCTCCCAAGTAGCTGGGATTACAGGCATGCGCCACCACGCCTGGCTAATTTTTGTAGTTTTAGTAGAGACGGGATTTCTTCATGCTGGCCAGGCTGGTCTTAAACTCCCGACCTCAGGTGATACACACATCTCAGCCTCCCAAAGTGCTGGGATTACAGGCATGAGCCACCACGCCCAGCCTAAATGTCAGCAATTCTTAAGAAGATATGGTAAACAGCAACAACATTTTAAAATCAAGTAATTACAGTTCCTCCCAGAGCTTGCCTTGGTCACATTCATTTGTTCATTCAAAACATTTTTCTAGGAAACTCACTATATACACTAAACACTATTCTTATGTGCTCAACCTAGAATGTCTTCTCCAGAACAAGACTAGTGTAGAAATATAGGAATGTAAGTTCTGTCGTATAGACTAGATCTAAAGAATTACCAGCATAAATGTTTACATTTCTGCTGAAGCCAGAAGCTTCTTCTTCTTCCCAGACACCATTTCATCCTTAGTTATCACTCCTGGTTAGTTTTTCCATTGCCACCATAACAAGTTACAAAATGTGGCTTAAAATAGCACAAATTTATTATCTTAATTCTATAGGTTAGGAGTCCAAATGGGTTTCGCGGTGCTAAGATCAATTTGTTGGCAGGGTTGCATTCCTTTAGGAGGCTCTATAGGAGAATCATTTCCTTGTTCCACCTTCTAGAGGACATCCGCATTCCTTGGCTTGTGGCCTCCTTCCATCTTAAAAACCAGCACTATTTCATCTCTATGACCTTCTGTTATCACATCTCTCTGACACTAGCCTGGAGAGGTTCTCTGCAGGACTAATGATTAAATTAGGCCCACTGGATAATCTAGGCTTATCTCCTCATCTTGAAATCCATAGTAACCTTAATTACATCTGCAAAATCTCTTTTACCATCTAAGGTTACATATAGGTTTGGAGATTAGGACATTAACATTTTACGTAGAACATTATTCTTGCCTACTACAGTTCGCCCCCACCCCCAGCTCCACCCCTGTGTTAAAGATTCAGATTCATCACAAATAAATTTACCTCACTCATAGGTGCTCAAAAGTCACAAACCATTATTACAGTATCAACTCTAAATCCAAAATCTTATCTGAGTCTCACCAACTCAAAAGTCTCAAATCTCACATTAAAGCCATCTAAATTAAGTTTGAGAGGATCGGGGTGTGATTTCTGGGGCATAATTCCTCTCCATCTGTGCACTTGTGAACCTAGAAAACAAGTTATCTGCTCCCAAGTATGCTGGCATGACAGGCATACAGTAACAGTTATACACATTCCTGTTCAAAAAGCAGAAATTTGGATGAAAAAAGGAGCCATGAGCAGCAGTCAATTTATAAAACCAGCCAGGCATCCTCCTTTAAGTTTCAAGGTCTGGGAGTAATCTTCAGCTCACTGCTCAGTTCTCTGGGCTTGTGACTGTCTCAGTGTCATCTTTTTCACAAAAGGTAGCACACGTTTGCAACTGTGTATCAGCTTCTCAGTTTCTTTTATATTCTCTACAGCTTTCTGTTAAAAATAGTGGTGCTTCTGCTGCTGTAACATTGTCAGGAAACTTGTGGGTCTCTTACATATGTCATGGGGATGCACTCATTTAGATAGGAGGCTCCTCACATATCTTTCCTAGAAAATCCTGTCTCTATTTTTGGTTTTTTGTGAAATAGCTGAGAGGATCTATGATTCACACCCTTAATGTCTTCAAAGAGCCTTTTGTGTGACCTGATACTCAGACCTTTTGATGTTTCTGAAGTATTAGCAACAGGTTATACAGCCATACCTTCATCACTTTCTCTAGAGAAGGCTGGCCTGACTAAATCTCTTAGTTTTAGTGTCTTTTGCCATTTGAACAGGCCGCGAATTTCCCTAAATCATCAAGTCCTGGTTTCTTTATATTTAACATTCTTCCCTTAATTTATCTACCTCCTTCCACATTTTACTATAATCAGCAAGAAGACAGCAGGCTGTACCTTCCACAGCTTGCTTGGAAATATCTTCGGCTAAATATTGAAGTCATCACTTAAAAGTTCTGCTTTACACATAACTGCAGGACACAATTCAGCTTAGCTTTTTGCTGCTATGTAATGAGGACCCCTTTCCTCCAGTTTTCCAATAACATATTCCTCATTTTCTACCAACAGTCTATTCATGATGATTTAGATACTGTAGGGCAATCGAGGTATTGCCTATTATACTCCTTTCTTCCTTCAAGGCCGCCCTAGCATTAACATTCCATATTTCTACTAACAGTCTGTTTAAGGCAATTTAGCTTCTTTCTGGCATGCTCCTCAGAATTCTTCCAGCCTCTACCTACTGCCCAATTCCAGAACCACTTTTCCATTTTTAGGTATTTGTTACAACAGCACCCCAAGTACCTAAAAAAGTCTTTTATGCCTATTTCTCTGCCAGATGACTTGAATATGCTACTAGATTTGGAATTCATCTTTCTCCAGGGTCACTACTTATTTCAAAGAGGTGAATTTACCTGTGCTGGGGTTTTCATACTGGGAGTGCTACCAGAACTACCACAGGATGAAAGTGGTGAGCCCACCACTGCAGAGAAGTTTTCTCAGAGCCATAATTGAGAGGAATTCTTCTCAAAATAAGCTCTACTCCTTTTCACTCACTGAAAACAACTTGGATAATGAATAACAGCCAGCCCCATTTCAAAAAGATTGCCAGGGGTAAAACAACTTTTTCATGGATCAAAATCATCTTCTGAAGAAAATGATTTCTTAAAAGAATTGAACATTGTAAATCAAAGGGCATTGTCCTGTTTTGGATTAACAAAACAGGAAAAACAACTAAACCTTGTAAAATTATTTGAAATTTTCTTGTTTTTATCATTTGAGTGCCTATAGATGCACATACAAAAACAACTGCCATTTTTGTATATAATAGTCTTCCAAAATAGAGATTTACATTAGGAGAGAATTAAACATCCAGGAGGGATGAACAGTATTTCATGTGTGCTATGTAGTGTTTTGCTTCATTGAGAGTCATTTTCATGAATTATTTTTACTACTGCAGTCATCTTAAATTTATAATCATCTCAGACAAGATGTCACAATGAACAGACAACCATGTGTGAAGTCATTTTGCATGATGTATGTAATCAGAAAGTGTGAAATGTCTGCTTACTAATAAAGAGTGTTTTCACTGAAACTCATTGGAAAGGTTTTTCCAATTTTCTTTGATTTGTAGTTTTGAGTGGCTGAATAGATTGTTTTAACATGAATAACATTTCCTGTGGTTTAATTTCCCTTGGTGCACCTTTTTCAGGGACAGAGAAGGAACTGGTGAATTTCCTGTTCCTGTTTCTGTTTTTATTCTACCCAAACAAAAAGGCTCAGCTGCTGCTTTTTTGCCACAATGAATTTCTGAAAACCTTGTCACCACTGTGAAAGGAAGGTACATCTTGGGACTCCAGAATCACTTAGCTAAAGGGAAAAGTCAAGCTGGGAACTGCTTAGCGCACACCTGCCTCCTATTCATTCTATTCAGTTATCCCTCTGCTCACTGAGATAAAGGCCTGTCTGATTGCCTCCTTTGGAAAGGCTAATCAGAAACTCAAAAGAATGCAACCGTTTGTCTCTTATCTACCTATGCCCTGGAAGCCCTCTCCCACACTTCGAGTTGTCCTGCCTTTCTGTATTGATCCAGTGTTCACCTTACATGTGTTAATTGATGTCTCGTGTCTCCCTAAAATGTCTAAAACCAAGCTGTGCCCCGACCACCTTGGGCTCATGTCATCAGGACCTGCTGAGGCTGTGTCACACTTGCACATCGTTAACCTGGGCAAAAGAAACTTCCTAAACTGAGACCTGTCTCAGGTATTTGGGGTTCATGCAACGTATATTGTTAAAAAGTGCATCACGTTGAAGTGGCCTTGTCTGGGGTGACACCCAAGGTTCGTTGTCTCACAGCCACAGAGATCAAAGATGCGGACACACAGAGTGAGGTTAAGAGCTGAAGTTTAATAGGCGAAAGTAAGAGAAGAGCTCTCTGCTACCAAGAGAGGTCCTGGAAAGATTGGTTGCTGATCCGCAGTGAAATGCAGGGGGTTTTATAGATGAGTTAGTGGGGAGGTAGTGTCTGATGTACATAGGGTGCAAACAACTGATGAGGAACAGGTGTGCCATCTGCATAGCGTGTAAATCTCTAGCAGTCACCACCCCAATCTTTTATTATGCAGATAGGTTCTCTGCCTGAGCTTCTCCATGTTGCCCATTTCTTTCTTACTGTACGCATGCTAACAAAAAAGGGAAGATGGAGTTTCCATGGTGAACCTGTCTGGCCCCCAGGTAACCCTTTTCTATTGGTGCAGCTGCAGGCATCCTCCCATGCAAGCCTCTAGCTTCCTTACCTATGTTTGCAGCTCGATCTTTCAGGCTGCTCTTTGTTAGAAAAGAAATGATTTCGGCCGGGCGGGGTGACTCACGCCTGTAATCCCAGCACTTTGGGAGGCCGAGGCGGGCAGATCACGGGGTCAGGAGATCGAGACCATTATGGCTAACACGGTGAAACCCCGTTTCTACTGAAAAATACAAAAAACTAGCCGGGCGAGCTGGCGGGCGCCTGTAGTCCCAGCTACTCGGGAGGCTGAGGCAGGAGAATGGTGTGAACCTGGGAGGCGGAGCTTGCAATGAGCAGAGATCGCCACTGCACTCCAGCCTGGGCGACAGAGCGAGACTCCGTCTCAAGAAAAAAAAAAAAAGAAATGATTTCTAGGGCTGCTTTTTGTTAGAAGGGAAGTTCCGTCGAGGACTCTTTTGCCCTCACTATCTGCTTAAATAATTTATTTCTATATCCTCTGTTAGTGTTTGCACCTTAAGAATGTCCCTGATCAATGATGTGAATGATGTATATGTGGCCAATATTGTCATGAGGGCTAATAATTTCTATAATCCTCTGTAAAGTTTTTAATTGAAGTATCTTTTAACTCAGTTTATAAAAAGAACCCTAGTGCACATGTGTAACCGTGTGTGTGTGTGTGTTTTATAGCCCATGAAAATAGCATGTGTGTCCTAGCACTAATAACTAGTTCTAATCCACTTAGCTTAACAGTTTTGCCTCTTTGGAATTTATAGCTATGACCTGGGGATCTGTGCAGGGGAAAATGCTCTTTTAGAAAGTTTGAACTTGGTGATTCATTTTCCTTTAGATAAATGTTTTTATATAAAGCAGAGACATTCAGAATCATCCTTGGCAGTGGCCACCTAAAAATTCCCTTTGAGTCCTATAGTTTGATTTCATGTGGATTCACTGGCACAGTTCCAAGTGCAGCTACTCAAAGGAAAGCTACAGGGAAAGAGAATGCTGGTAAACCACTGTTTTGTTGATTGTATCACAATACTTCTTGCTTTCTTTGGAGGGTGTAACAGTTAACTAACTTATTAGCATGAACTTAAAGACTTCACACATACTTACCAATACAGTGCTTTCTGATGGCTTACTATTATTATTGAGTTAAGGTGTGTGTGGTAATCAGGCAACATTAAAAGGGGGCTAAGAAATTAAAGGTTTTTCCTCACAAAATTCTCTTTGCTGTCCTTTACCACCTTCAGTTTACACTGGCTTGGAAACAGTGTTTAAAACGGCTCACAATTAGTGTCAATATTTAAGCCAGTACCTTTTCTCACTTTAATCTTGGAGATAGAAGAATATTTAAAATGAGTACATGTCCTTTCTGTTTTATGCCTTTGTATTGATTTTTGGTTTGTGTTTTCCTTACATTGTGTATCTTTCAACGTACTTTTTAGAACATTCTTAATTATAAAGGTCTTTCCTCATAGTTTCTCTATTTAACGTCTTCCCTATTTTATTCTTCAGTTTTATCTTTGTGGGAAAGGCTTGTTTAAAAACACATTTTATCATTTTTATCAGGAATGGTAAAAACTATAATGTTTAGTTTCCTATAAGCATCTATGTTGATTAAAATGTAGCAACTGTAAATACTACAGATATTCAGATCATCAGTAGACTTGAAAGTGAAAGCATGAACTAGTTGATACAAGTGGAGGTCCTGCTCGCCCTAGCCTGGAATTTGTGACTGTATGTGGGCTTTTGAGAAAGAGGGTAGTAGGATGAAGTGACATCTTGTAGAAAGAAATGCTCATCCTTTCTAGAAACTAACAGGTTCAACATTCCAGGGGATGAGGTGGTCGTTTTTATTAACACAGTAAAATAACATGCAAATACCATGTTTTACACATGTACTTATAATATACATAATATTGAGGCTAGGAGGGTTTTCTTTTCCCCCTTGAAAGCCTATTATAAGTATTTGTAATGTGAGTAGATGTTAGTATCTAGAATATTGTGTGCATTGGTATTCTATGGCAACCCAAACTAATCTAACTTTATATTATTTAATATTAAGCATGTGTGTGGTACATTTGTGATAAAGAGTACATGATTTTGGGGTTTTGTTTTGCTTTTTTTTTTTTTGTTTGAGATGGAGTCTTGTTCTGTTGCTCAGGCTGGAGTCCAGTGGCACGATCTCTGCTCACTGCAACCTCGGCCTCCCGGGTTCAAGCGATTCTCCTGCCTCAGCCTCCCAAGTAGCTGGAATTACGAACATGCACCACCATGCCCTTCTAATTTTTTTTGTATTTTAGTAGCGACGGTTTTTGACCATGTTGGCCAGGCTGGTCTTCAACTCCTGACCTCAAGTGATCCGCCCACCTTAGCCTCCCGAAGTGCTGGGATTACAGGTATGAGCCCCTGTGCCCGGAGAGGAGTACATAACTTAGGGATGACTACTTGGACTTATCACTTATTGAGGGCCTACCAAGAACACAGTCCTGTATTTGCATGCAGCATGTTACTTAGGGTAAATGACACTCTGTTACACAGTTTGTCCTTCTGACCTCAGCTTAATAAATGTAATTTATTCAGAAAGGCCTTCCCTGATGCCTCAATCTAAAGTCATCTCTTTTCTCTCTCAGTTACTTTCTACACTGTTTAACATAGCATTAGCAATACCTGATATTTTCTTGTTAACTTGTTTGACTAACATCCTTTCCCATTCCCTCAGACTCTCCACTGTGTCCCTAGAGCCTAGAATAATATCTTACATGTAGGAATCACTCAGTAAATAGTTAATTAGTAATAAATCAGTGAATGAAGAATAGAACCCTCTGGACCTTGAGAAAATACATACATTAATGTTTTTTTAAACGAGAGAGTAGTGCCAACAAAGTTGATGCTGATGATAGAAAACGTATGTTGGCTGGGCGCAGGAGCTCATGCCTGTAATCCCAGCAGTTTGGGAGGCTGAGGCAGGAGAATTGTTTGAGGCCAGGAGTTCAAGACCAGCCTAGGCAACATAGCAAAACCCTGTCTCTACCAAATATTTTTAAAAATTAGCAGGATGCAGTGACACATGCCTCCAGTTCCAGCTATTCAGGAGGCTGAGGTGGGAGGATCGCTTGAACTCAGGAGGTTGAGTCTGCAGTGAGCCAGTTTCATGCCACTGCACTCCCTCCTGGGTAACAGAGCAAGACCCTGTCTTTAAAAACTATATGTATATACACACACATAAAAAATATACTATATATTTTATATATATGTGTGTTTTTATTGGGTTTTAAAGGGAGGACAAAGGCATTTTAGAAGGGGTGTTGGTTCATTTCTGGGTGTTGGTAATATCTATATAGCTTTAAGTGAAGTGTCCTTGGCAGTTCCCCATGGTAGAACTGGGAAGAAAAAGCCGAAGGAATGCCCATATAAGAACCCACAGTGTGTGAAATACCTATGATTTTCTTAATTCCAATGGTAGTAACTGCTGTGATTCTAGAAGTCTAGAGATAAGGAAGAACACTGCTATGAAGACATTATAGAAAATCCTCAAGCTGTTCAGTAACTTTTTTTTTTTTTTACTATGAAACAACCAAAGTTTCCTGGCCACTTGTCACGCAGTCTGATTGCTTACAGTATGATTATTATAGGTTTTATTTTTATATATAAGCTCTCTCTATATAATGCAGGCTATATAATACAAGTCTGTGTAATATATATTTTTCAATTTATTTTTATTACGTTTCACATATTCCAACATTTTCAGGCTTTGAATGTAATATCACATCATCATTTATTTGTTACCTGACTACTGACACCCAAAAAATATGAAAGAGGAGTTAACGAGATTCTAAATCTATGCAATAATTTTTTAAATAAAAAACTGCAGAAAATTAGATGACACTAGAGACTTTAATTATGTCGCACTCATGCCTCTGAAATCAAACAAGTTCAAGTAGCTGTTGACTTTGGCTACCCACTGAATTTGGCTGAACTTACAAAGAAAATTCTCACTTGTCATTATACATTGTTTTTGTTCTCTAAATTAACTCACTTATGCAATCTTCCACGCAAGCAAAGGCAGTAGAAATGACCTGGAGTTACAGATTTCCAAATAACCTTTATAAACAGACAAGGATATCTGCAAACATGCATGAGTTTCAATGTTCTTTCTGGAATTATTTTTCAGAAAAAAAAGATATAAATTCCTCCAGATAGTTCTTAAAAGCACCCTTTTATGCGTGTTATTCAACCAGTAATTACTTAATTTCCATAGATTTTTATTACTTATTACAAATAAAAATCTTAAGTATATTTCACATTTAAAATGGCACTAAAGTTTACAAGAGATCAGGAGTTCTCTATATTTAGTTCTTAAAGTGAGAAATTACTTTTAACATAGGACTCTACCCACAAGCATCTCAATCCTTTCATTTTGGATGTAATGAAAATAACAAAAAGAAGCCTTGATGGGTTTCCAGGTCATGTTCCTGCCACAGTGAGTGCATGGCATATATTATTAATGTGATCGGACCTTCTCAAATGCAAAGGATCACTGGATGACTCACAAACTCTGTTTTTTTCTTTCTATAAATTAGTTTTAAATTAGGAGGAGCTACCTTAATCTATTAGTGAAAATAATACAATTATAAAAGATGTTTGCATTTCTAAAAGTTTTTAAATTTATGACAAGTTATTATTTTATACTTGCAAACAGGTCCCCTAATTCCACTTTTTACCACATTTGATGGTTCACCAAGATTTTACTTAGATAATTGCATATAAGTATATGCAAAAACATGTTTATTTCCTCATTATTCTTCCTGCTGTAAGCAAGTTGGTGTTTATTTTTACTCATTGTAAATATGCCAAAATATTTAAAAATCTTCATACTATATGTAAATAGAGTGGAGTAGTGGTGGCGGTTTTTTGTTTTATTCATATATTTCTAAATCTCCAACCAATTTCAATAAACTTTCATGAACTTTCCATATGAAGTTCCAAACATTCCATAAACTTTCACTTCCATTCCTCTTAGGTTCTTTTTTCTCATTGTTCTCCATATACTTCTAAATATTACATCCAAAACTTTCTGACTCACTGGGAACTTTCCTTGGAACATCGAGTTCTCCCTGTAGCAGGACAAACCGCAGACAAAACTCCTCAGACACCGGAGTTAAAGAAGGAAGGGGTTTATTTGGCCGGGGGCATCCGCAAGACATCTGTCTCAAGAGCCGAGCTCCCCGAGTGAGAAATTCCTGTCCCTTTTAAGGGCTCACAACTCTAAGGGGGTGCGTGTGAGAGGGTCGTGATTGATTGAGCAAGCAGGGGGCACGTGACGGGGGGCTGCATGCACCGGCGATTAGATCGAAACAAAACAAGATAGGGATTTTTCACAGTGCATTTCTATACAATGTCTATAATCTATAGATAACAGAACCAATTAGGTCAGGGGTCGATCTTTAACTACCAGGCCCAGGGTGCGGCGCCGGGCTGTCTGCCTGTGGATTTCATTTCTGCTTTTAGTTTTTACTTCTTCTTTCTTTGGAGGCAGAAATTGGGCATAAGACGATATGAGGGGTGGTCTCCTGCCTTATCCTGACAGTAACATGTCAGGAGAAGTACCAAGTGTGAATGGAATCTTGCCAGTGGCAGGGCACAGGTGGGGCACCGTCAGCTCTAACAAGGCTCACTAGAGGATTAGAAAAGCAAAGCCCTATAACACAGACAGCTTTCATCAGGCTATCTTTATATAAAATAACATTGATATTGGTGCCAATTCAACTGCAAAATGAAATAGTTGTTTATTGATGATTCTCTATCAAGTTCCTTTAAGTGCAGTCTGAATGACTTAACTACAAAAATCAGTTTACATTAAACACTTGGGGTCATCTAATTTGTAAATGGAGATGTAGCTATAAATACCAGCAATGTGAAATCCTATATAAACATAAATCCTGAAATATCTCTGCTATGTCAGCACTTAAGTTTGTAAAGCTCTTTGCTCTATACAAAATTCATTATTTCAAAAATATGGCTTCCACGAAAACCCGCGGAGATAAGCAGAATAAATCTTATCCCCATTATTTTCATGGGTAAAAGTTAAGTGACATGAGAATCATATTGTGAGTAGAGACGAAGTCAGTATCTCCTTCTGGTTGGCATAGTTCAGTTTCCATTGTCCTACAGTTTTGAGTAACAAACATTGTTCTTATTTCTTAACAGTAATTAGCAGTGTAGGTACAGAGATATTGAAATATTCATTTTGTAGATTATTATAAAGGAATAAGTAGTTTTCTAAAGGATATTCAGCAAATATGGTGAGTATTCAGCATATTAAGTAATTTTCTGAAGGCTATCCAGCAAATAAAATTTTTGTCCTCACTGCCAAAAGCATCCTCAGATGAAATGTTAATGTATGAAGATTTGGTAGTTTGGGTTCTATTTAACTTTCTTGTATGGAGTGTTCTAATGTGTTTTAGTGTTTTGATATATTTTCCTTGAATGTTTGCTGTTTTTGTTTTGTTTTTCAAACTTATCGTAGAAACTTTATTACATCAAAAATGATGTGGCAGAAAAAGCAGAATATTTGAAAGGCACTGGCCCTAATTCTATAAGAATATTATGTTTTTCTTTAACTGGAAATAGGAATATCAAATTCTTTTTTTTACATTGATCTAGTGCAAGAATCTGGTATTCTTATTCAATTGTAAGCCAGAAAAGAGAAGACTACATCAGATATCACTGGCTGGCAGCAATTAGAAATATCAAGAGTACTATTGTTTATTACATTTTCACTTCTTTGACAAAGTGACTTGGATCTGATGCAACAACCCAGGCTGTAAGACAAGGAACTGTGTGTTTTCCACCTACTGACAGGTATGTATGGGCGAGGAGCCACATCAGGTAACAACGAGTGACGAACTATGGTTTTTTTCCCCCCCACAACATGTCATTATCTGGCAATAAATACGTAAGGTCATAGAGCCTGTTAATCTTTACAAAATCAAGATGCTACTGTAGTTACCTTTCGACAAGTTAACATCAGGTCATCAGGGTATGGGAATTTGGTTACTTGTTCTTGTCTCCACCAGGGGGTGTATAGGCCCTGGGAAAGAATCCATGCCAGTATCTTTCCCTTAGCTGCGTTAGCGAAATGAAGGGAGAGGATCAAAGTTACCTGTTCAAATAAGAATTAGAAATTACCCAGATATCAGTATCATGTAGTCACGGTTTCTGTGATCTCCTGCAGTATAGGTGAGGAATACTTGACTGAATATGATTGGCATTTTCAGAAATGTAATATAGCTAATGTCAAAACATAAAAATATTGAGGGTGTCAGTGTAGTAGGCCAAACTTAGCACCCCTAATGGTAGAACAACCAGGTGTTATCCATCTCCTAATGAATTGCCTATGGTGTATACACATTACTTATGATGCACTTTCAACTAAAACACTTAACTTGAACCTATCAAGACTTTAGATGTAACTTTCAGTTTATAGGAAACATATAGAAGAAGAAACAGTTGCCACAACGAAACAATTAGACAAATCCAGTTGAAACACTTTACAGAACAGATCAGTCTCATTGAAAAAAAAGAGACTCTTCTACATTGGAGAGGTAAGTAGTGTGGCTTGGACAGGATTCTAGTTTGTATAGACCAGCTGTAAATGATATTTGGAAGGTAGTTTGTGAAATATGGTCAGGGTATATTAAAAAATTATGATTAATTTTTGTGAAATACAATAATATTTTGGCTATGCAGAAAATGTTTCTTAAAATACATACTAAAGTTAAAAAGTCTTCAAAAGTGTAAATGGTGATGGAGTATAGGCTTTGGAGACAGACCTGGTTTGACACCTGACTTCATTTACCAGCTAGTGACGTTTGCTCAAGGCATTTAAACTCTATGCCTTAGTAACTGTCAGGCCTCTGAGCCCAAGCCAAGCCGTCATATCCCCTGTGATCTGCACGTGTACATCCAGATGGCCTGAAGCAAGTGAAGAATCACAAAAGAAGTGAAAATGGCCGGCTCTGATGACATTCCACTATTGTGATTTGTTCCTGCCTCACCTTAACTGAGCGATTAACCTTGTGAAATTCCTTCTCCTGGCTCAGAAGCTCCCCCACTGAGCTCCTTGTGAACTTCGCCCCTGCCTGTAAGAGATAAACCCCCTTTGACTGTAATTTTCCACTACCCACCCAAATCCTATAAAACGGCCCCACTCCTATCTCCCTTCACCAACTCTCTTTTTGGACTCAGTCTGCCTGCACCAAGGTGAAATAAACAGCCTTATTGCTCACACAAAGCCTGTTTGGTGGTCTCTTCACATGGACGCAGGTGACAGTAACCTCATCTGGCAGTACCTACCCTTGATAGATAATGGAAATTACATGACATTATGCATATGATGTATTCTAACATTGAACTACCGCGCTTCTTTGCCCAATAACATACTGCTGGTTGGCCTATCTACTTTTTATCTATTCTTTCTTTTCTTTTTGAGACGGAGTCTTGCTCTGTCGCCCAGGCTAGAGTGCAGTGGCACGATGCCTCAGTCTCCTGAGTAGCTGTGATTACAGGCGCCTGCCACTGCACATGGCTAATTTTTGTGTTTTTAGTAGAGACGATCTATTTTCTGTTCCTCTCTGTTTCAAGCTTTCACTGGATTTCGCTCTTGTTTCCACTCTTGATTCTTTTGATCTCTTTGTGCGCTATGAGAACTCAGTGTGAAGTTATCCTTTGTTATTTGTGTTTATGCCACTGAGTACCCCATTACACAATTATTCACTCTCTTAGGTCTTCTTGTCTCTGAAAAGTTCAACAATCTCTGCCTCTTTGTCCTTTATAGCTCTTCATTTAGGACAATACCTTTTTTCTTATTGACTCTTCATAATCTTCTTTAGCCATTCATTCCTAAAATCTCTTCTCTCTCTGTTTCTCTCCCTGTTCTCTTTCTCTCTCCTCCCCTGATGCCCTCCCACCATAGACCTTTCACTCTCAGTACTAAGGGATGTAAGGGAGAAATCCGCTTTTCTCTCTGAATATTCCTACACTTCTGACATCCTCATATTTCCTTTATCTTGCACCTAAGCCAAAGTTTGAGAGGAGAGTCTAAGCCAAAGTTTGCTTCTGAAGTTCTTTGCATAAACACTTGAATTGCCTCAGAGGTCCCCTCTCCAATGTTCTCTTCTATTTGGGCTCTTGCTTCTGTCACCCTTAGTTGTCACAGTCATAAGAAGATTTTTTTTAACCTCTTCTTTCTTAAATAAATTCAATATCCTCATTGTTAGCTTAAATCTTCAAATGTTTCAGTTACTTGTAATTGTAATTAAAATCCAATCTCCTCTTTATTCATTACCATTTAACTGGCTTTCTTACTTTCCCAGTAGTTTAATTCTACCATTTGACTGCAACCTACTTGACATTCTCTCTCACTCACCCCTCATTTATCAATAATGAATGTTTCCCCATATTTTCAATATATTTAGTTTTTAATTCCTCCAATGTCTGTGAAAATTGCAGAAACATTCTGTCTTCTGGAGTAAATTCACCCAAGAAAATAGACTCTGGGGAAGAACTAGTGGTGAAAGATAAAATACAAATGATGATATAGCAAAGGTAATTAATTCCTTTGAAAGCTCCTACTAATTTATTTAGGGATCTGAATATATAGATCAATATAATTAGGGTCAGTAATATATGGCAAGCTGAGATTTTTAGATTATATGTCACCAATCATTCTCCCCCTTTCCATAAGCATGCATTTCCTCAGTTCCAGAAGGGTTCATGTCACTTTTGTGAAGCCTGGTGAAATAAATATTGCCCTGGAGTTGGACAGATCTCAGTTAATTCCTTGCTCTGTTACTCATTCCTGGATGGCTCTGGAAAAGTTATTCAGAGTTCTAGTGTCTCCATTTGTAAAATGAAATAGAAGCTAATAATGTTCTGCAAGGGTAATAACATTAAAAGTTATGTAAAGATATTTACGTATTTGAGAGAGAGAGAGAGGCAGAGAGACAGAGAGAGACAGAGACAGGCAAATAGACAAATTCTACCAGAAGTAGCTGTGCTTTCTCTTCCTTTTAACTTCTAGATAAGGTCCCATCCTACGTCCTATGGAAGTGAAAAGCCCTTCCAAACATTCCCCCAGAACCCCAGGAGACCTCATTTTCATTAGCATCCTTACCTGAAACTCCTTGTTTCTATTTAATCAGTTTGATTTATGATCATCCCTGTGCCCTCGTATGTGGTTCCTATTCATACTACCTTGACACAGATGCCAAACTTAGAGACCTCTGTGGTTTCTGCACCCATCCTACCCTCCCCAAAAAGAAAAGTCTAGAAGAAAAAACACAAAACTCTGTACACAAAACCTTCTTGATTTTGGTAGCCAGTGTTAACAAAAGAAGATTGCAGGAGAAGGAGAAAGAAATATTACAGCATTGCAAACAACTGCAACAGAATACTCAACATTTCTTCTTCTTTTTTTTTTTTTTTTTTTTTTTTTTTTTTTTTTTTTTTTTGAGACAGAGACTCACTCTGTCACCTAGGCTGGAGTGCAGTGGTATGATCTCAGCTCACTGCAACTTCTGCCTCCCAGTTCATGTGATCTCCCAACTCAGCCTCCCACGTAGCTGGGACTACAGGTGAGCACCACCATGCCCAGCTAATTTTTGTACTTTTAGTAGAGTCAGGGTTTCACCATGTTGGCCAGACTGATCTCGAACTCCTGACCTCAAGTGATCTGCCCACCTTGACCTCCCAAAGTGTTGGGATTACAGGCATGAGCCACCATGCCTGGCCAACATTTCTATTTTCAAGTCCTTCCAACTGTCCATTATTGGGGATTTTTCTTTAGCCACCTTTTTCCATGCCACACTCCCAGACCTATGCTGTCATAGCAACTCCATGTTCTCTGTTTGGAGACAAAATGCTTCCTGAAACTCTGATATGGTTTGGCTGTGTCCCCACCCAAATCTCATCTTGAATTATAGTTCCCATTATCCCCACATGTAGTGGGAGGGACCAGGTAGAGATAATTGAATCATAGAGGCAGGTTCCCCCCTCCCTTTCCACGCCACCTGTGCAGCCTCAGGACATGGTTCCCTGCATCTCAGCTCTTTCAGCTCTATCCATGGCTAAAAGGGGCCAAGGTACAGCTCAGGCCATTACTTCAGAGGGTTCAAGTCCCAGTCCTTGGCAGCTTCCACATGGTGTTGAGCCTGTGGGTGCACAGAAGTCAGGAATTGAGGTTTGGGCCTCCGTCTAGATTTCCGTCTAGAGGATGCATGGAAACACCTGGATGTCCAGGCAGCAGTTTGCTGCAGGGGCAGAGTGCTCATGGAAAACCTCTGCTAAGGCAGTGTGGAAGGGAAATGTGGGATCAGAACCCCCATACGGAGTCCCCACTGGGGCACTGCCTATAGAACTATGAGAAGAAGGCCACTATCCTCCGGGCCCCAGAATGGTAGATCCACTGACAGCTTGCACTGTGTACCTAGAAAAGCTGTAGACACTCCACCAGCCCATGAAGGCAGCTGGGAGGGGGCTGTATCCTGCAAAGCCACAGAGGCAGAGCTGCCCAAAGCCATAGGAGCCCACCTCTTGCATCAGTGTTCCCTGGATGTGAAACATGGAGTCAAAGAAGATCATTTTTGAGCTTTAAGATTTGACTGCCCCACTGGATTTCAGACCTGCATATGGCCTGTAGCCCCTTTGTTTTCGCCAATTTCTCCCATTTGAAATGGCTGTATTTACTCAATGCCTGTACCTGAATCATATGTGGGAACTAACTAACCTGCTTTTGATTTTACAGGCTCCTAGGCAGAAGGAATTTGCCTTGTCTCGGATGAGACTTTAGACTTGGACTTTTGAGTTAATGCTGGAATGAATTAAGACTTTAGGGGACTGTTGGAAGGGAAGAGCATGATTGTGTTTTGAACTGTGAGAACATGAAATGTGGGAGGAGCCAAGGGCAGAATGATATGGTTTGACTGTGTTCCCACCCAAATCTCATCTTGAATTGTAATCCCATAATCCCCACATGTTGTGGGAGGGACTCAGTGGGAATCCCTCCCACTGAATCATGGGGGTAATTGCCCTCATCCTGTTCTCATAATAGTGAGTTAGTTCTCACGAGATCTGATGGTTTTGTAAGGGGCTTCCCCCTTGCTGGGCTCTCATTCTCTCTCCTGCCACCCTGTGGAGAGGTGCCTTCTGCCATGACTGTAAGTTTCCTGAGGCCTCCCTAACCCTGCAGAACCATGAGTCAATTTCCTTTATAAATTACCCAGTCTCAAGTAGTTCTTTATACCAGCATGAGAACGGACTAATACAAACTCCAAATTTTCTCTCTGTATTAATAGAGACAATTATGTCTCTTCTGCCTCTGATCATAAACTTAGCCCATAAGCAAAACCAGTTGAGGTCCTCAGCAGGAAAAGGTGAGGTAGGAAGACTTCATTTAATAGGATTTTCCCCATTCATTACATAATGATTTGGTCTTGTTCTTAATGAAAGTGTGGCTATAGCATTGAAGTTTTTTAAAATGCCACTTAATTAGAGTTTATAAATCTAAGAATATAGAACTACCTTAACATAAAGGTAAGAAGTACAATACAAGATCAAGGCTACATGCCAGTGCGGTTTGGTGTCAGTGTTCTCAAACAGCCATAGTCCATAGTTTAAATAGTAAAAAAAAGACCTTGATAAATATTGTTCAAGGTCTACTCTTATCAGTAAACAGCCTTGATCTTTGCTGTTGGGTCCAGAGTTGATCAGGATCTGAATATCACCTGCTGGCATATGTTGACTTTGGAAGCTGTGTAGCTATTTAGTGTCAAAATGCTTGGCATTTCTAAGCTTTCTAATACACATGCATGTACACAGCACTTCTGACACTTCTTTATTCTAATAGATACAGTCATGAGTTTAACTTTTTGTATAAGTGAAAAGTGTACCGTTGCAAACCAAACAGAACAAAGAGAGGAAAATCATAACCTCAATTCAATGAACATATCTCTATAGAACCAACCTTGGGTCCTCATGCTTTATTAGAGATGAGATTTATTTTTCAAGCACTTGTAAAATGTCACGTGTGGCCAGCAAAATATGAACTCAAGATGGAATGAGGGCTGGAGTGTGGAAAAGTTCTTACAATCTTTCCTTGAACTTCATAATGTCCAAAATCAGTTGAACAACTAAGAAAAACAGCATACCCCATGACTTCAGATGCTTGAACAAAATTTTCAGCTAAATTTTAGTAAATTAACATCATAGAAATGACCCGATAAGTTGTTTGAAGTTGTTCATTTCTCAAATGTCCATGTCTTATATGGGTTTCTACAGGAGCAGTGTGGTATACAGATGCAGCATGGTTTAGGGGAAAGAAAATTATTATAACCTGAATCCTAGTCTTTATTCCACCACTTACCATCAGTGAGAACTCAGACAAATCACTTCACCTCTGTAAAATGTTATGCAGCATAATACATGTTTGTGTGTCTGTCATCTATTTATGTAAGTCCTTCTTTACTTTACTTACTAGCTGAAAAATAGAGATCATTCCTTTCAGTTGTTCTAAAATGTGTTTTAATCTTAAGAGATCTAGCCTTTTTAAAATAACTTGGAAAATGATGAAAGATATCCAATTGGTACCATTGTGACCTTAGAGTTATCTCTCAAAATTCTTCCTAACATTTAGCCATAGTAATAACAGGGGACCTAGAAGCCTACTTATTTCTCTCAAAACAAGAAATAAATGATGATATGCCTTCTTTTTTTTCTTTTTT
>NW_012102432.1:5845715-5848038 GCF_000951045.1 Mandrillus leucophaeus | reverse complement strand
CCAGGTTCAAACGATTCTCTGCCTCAGCCTCCCAAGTAGCTGGGATTACAGGTGCCCGCCTCCACACCCAGCTAATTTTTTTGGTATTTTTAGTAGAGGCGGGGTTTCACCATCTTGGCCAGGCTGGTCTTGAACTCCTGACCTTGTGATCCACCCACCTCAGCCTCCAAAGTGCTGGGATTACAGGCATGAGATATGCCTTCTTAAGATTCTTTCAACTTTGCAACGCTTTGAGATTTTATGAAGATTTGATCAGGGTGGCAAAAGATAAAACAGTATAGAAAACATGTTTTGCTTAGTCCTTTAGGTTTGCAATCAAGTGTAACTTGAATTCTGTTCTTTAGACGAATTATCCATCTCATGTTTAGCTTAGATTAGCCCCTTCTTACAATCTTTCCTTGAACTTCATAATGTCCAAAATCAGTTGAACAACTAAAAAAAACAGCATATCCGATGACTTCAGATGCTTGAACAAAATTTTCAGTTAAATTGTAGCAAATTAACTTCTATGTTGTTCTATGCTGTTCTCGCCACCCACCTAGCATTGTGGCAAATATCTGAAATTTGCCCTTTCTGTTTTAGTTCGGAACTCTAGACAGACTCTGAATCTTCAGAAGTATTATCTGGGTATGTGTTAGTTCAGAGGTGGACTTGATCACCTTTACTGAGAAAGCAGGATTTCAAGGAGGGCAAGGCTTCTTCTACACTAAGATTTTATAATGCAACTTTACTTCTGGCCTAATAAGCCACAAGCCAACCCAGACTCAAGGAGAGGGCAAATGGACTCCACTTCTCAATGAGAGGAGCAATACTTTTTATCTGCCACAATGTCATTGTCCAGAAACTACTCTCCAATAAACTTTTATACCTAGAGGGACATTTCTAAAAGCCAAGATGGATTCTAAGTGTGACATAAAGCATTAGATCTAAGACACAGAGTCATTATGATAACTCACTAGGAAGTTATTTTTTTGTTTTTTTTTTTTTTGGTTTTGGAGTTGTATACCCAAATGTCAGCACTATGCCATTACCCTATTTTGGGGACCCATTCCTCTTGCTATATAGCTTCAAAAATACTCACTCTAGGTTAAGATAAGCCATTTCATTAGGCATTGTGGGCAGTTGGTTAGGGAGAAATGCTTCTTTCTAAAACAGTTAATATTTATGTTTGTGTCAAAAAGTATTACTGAATGCTAGAAATAGTCTCCTGGGGTCTGGTAGTTGTGCTTTACCTACTTTAATATATAACTAATGTATATTTTTATTTTAAATCTAGTATCTCTCAACTAACAGCTAATGGAAGCTAATCAACTGCTAGTAAGTACACATTGCCTGTGATGTTCAAGGTTTTACAGATAGTATCAACAGGTCCCACAACAAAAACAACTTGAGCAAAACTGTGTGATCTTTTTAGCTCTACAGCTTACACAAACTCACTTTGTGAGCTTTGGAATCAAGCCATCGACTGAGGCAACTATCATATGAACAGCCCCCGTGGATGGAAGCCTCCCACGTTGTGTGCTGTAAATAGGTGACAGCAGGGCACAGAGAGGCAGCATGTGGCAGGCCAGTTTGGCACTGGAACTCCTAGAGCCCCAAGTCAATGACCAGCTTCAAGCAGGATCTTCTAGTTGCCCCCAAAGACCTAAAATAGAATGTATTCTGTGTCGTGGCTTTCTACCACAATGGAGAAAAAATTAACATGCACTCACCTAGTAACAGCTGTCATCATTAAATTTTTAATATCCAGGTCTGAAGGTCTTCTGTGAAGGGGTGGCCTGCCCCTCCACATCTGTGGGCGTTTCTCGTTAGGTGGAACGAGAGAATTGAGAAAAGAAATGAGACACAGAGACAAAGTATAGAGAAAGAAAAAGTGGGCCCAGGCGACGGGTGCTCAGCATACAGAGGACCCACACCCGCACTGGTCTCTGAGTTCCCTCAGTATTTATTGATCATTATCTTTACCATCTTAGAAAAAGGTAAGTGGCAGGATAATAGGATCATGGTAGGGAGAAGGTCAGCAGTAAGACATGTGAATAAAGATCTCCGCGGGCGCGGTGGCTCAAGCCTGTAATCCCAGCACTTTGGGAGGCCCAGACAGGCGGATCACGAGGTCAGGAGATTGAAACCATCCTGGCTAACACAGTGAAACCCCGTCTCTACTAAAAAAAAAATACAAAAAACTAGCCAGGCTAGGTGGCGGGTGCCTGTAGTCCCAGCTACTCTGGAGGCGGAGGCAGGAGAATAGCGGGAACCCGGGAGGCGGAGCTTGCAGTGAGAGGAGATCTCGCCACTGCACTCCAGCCTGGGCAACCAAAAAAAA
>NW_012102432.1:5821740-5845665 GCF_000951045.1 Mandrillus leucophaeus | reverse complement strand
AAAAAAAAAAAAAAAAAGATCTCTGTGACATGAATAAGTTTAAGGAAAAAGTGCTGTGCCTTGATATGCATATGCAAACATCTCCATAAACCTTTTCAGTGCATAAAGAGCAGCATTGCCACTAGCACGTCCCACCTTCAGCCCTAAGGCGGTTTTCTCCTTTCTCCCTAAACAGAACATACAATCAGGTTTTACACCAAGATGTTCCATTGTCCAGGGACTGGCAGGAGACAGATGCTTTTCTCTATCTCAATTGCCAAGAGGTCTTCTTTGGTCTAGTACTTGTCCTCCTCAGCACAGACCCTTCACGGATGTCAGGCTGGGGGACGATCAGGCCTTTCCCTTCCCAGGAGGCCATATTTCAGGCTATCACATGGGGAGAAACCTTGGACAATACCTAGCTTTCCTAAGCAGAGGTCCCTGTGACTTTCCACAGTGTACATGTCCCTGGGTACTTGAGATTAAGAGAATGGCGATGACTTCTCACAAGCATACTGCCTTCAGGCACTTGTTTAACAAAGCACACGCTGCACAGCCCAAAATCCTTTAAACTTTGAGTCACCACAGCACATGTCTCTTGCAAGGACAAGGTTGGGGGTAGCGTCACAGATTAACAGCATCTCAAATACAGAACAAAATGGAGTCTCTTGTGTCTATTTCTTGCTAGACACAGTAACAGTCTGATCTCTCTTTCTTTTCCCCACATTCTGACCTAATATCTAGATCAATTTATGAACAAATATATATGTTTTCTAATAACAGCAAGGTTCCAGAACATTGATCTCACCCCCAGTGTTTTATTTTATTGTAGTAAAACACATGTAACAAAAATTTACCATTTAAATCATTTTCAAATAAACATTTCAGTAGTGTTAAGTATATTCATAGTGTTGTGCAACCATCACCACCATCTGCCTCCAGAACATCTTCATTTTGCAAAACTGAAACTCTATACCCATTAAACAACTCTCCATTTCTCCCTGCCTCCACTCACCATTCCACTTTCTGTCTCTATGAATTTGACTCCTGTAAGTGAAATCATATAGAACGTGTCTTTTTGTAACTGGTTTATTTCACTTAAAAAAAGTTTCAGTCTTATTGTAGCATGTGACAGAATTTCTTTCTTTTCTAAGGCTGAATAATATATACCACATTTTGTTTAGACTATCTTTGTTTTGCACACATTTTTATTACTGATATAAACTTACTTGACTCCCTGGAGGAAGATCCAGGTACCTAGAAGTCACTGCAGTATGATCCTTTTTTTTTTTTTTTTAAACTATCCCTCTTAAGTAAACCCATCTGCTCATAAATCAGCTACCATACTTCATTTTTGCCTTGGAAATGTGTAATGGATGTTATATAATGAAAATGGAACAAACATTATTAGAACTGTGAAAAACGGGCTAAAGCGGGAATGTCTGTGACATTGAATGAAATGTCCTTTATGGGTGGATTCATTAAAGAATTGTATTGATGAAGACTCCTGTTGCTAGTGATTTACTGGGTATCTTACAGAACTTAAAGAGAATCTGAGCAGCAGGAAGGAAAGGATTCACTGGGGATGCAAAACCAAGTGGAAGCAGGAAATTAAATACCATTGAGATCTTCACTTATATTATCTACTTCTATGTGTCTCTGTCTTTCCCTCTATGCGTACTGGCCTTTTCCATGGGGCAGCAAATATAACAGCTTCAGAATCTGACTGAGCCTTAACAGTTGTCAACATGTGGATTTTTAATAGGCTTTGAGAAAGGGGTCCTCCCCAAAACCTACTTCGGATGTGACTGTGAAGATAATGAGTACCTACTGCCCAGAGGGTAGATCCAGAGACCCCAGAGAAGGACAGACAAAGCATTCTCTATTGAGAGTAGGATCAAGGTCTACTTAAGGACACACACACACACACACACACTGCCACAGCAGTGCCTGCCCTATGAGATTCTGGTTTTGCTACAGAGCAGTGACGATTGTACTCCTTTTCTGAATGGGAGTTTTTTTTGTCATTTGTTCTCTGTTTTCTGTTTTGTCTTTTATTTATTATTTTTGAATTGACAAATGAAAAATTGCATATATTTGTGGTGTACAATGTGATACATGTTTTAATATATGTATACATTATGGAATGATTAAATCAAGCTAATTAACATATCCATCACCTTCACATCCTTCCAATTTTTGTAATGATAATGTTTAAAATCTACTCTCTTAGCAATATTCAAGCATACAGCACACTATTATTAACTATAGTAACCATGCTGTACAATAGATCTCCAAATTGTATTCCTTCCTCCTGTCTAATTAAAACTTTGTCCCCTATAACCAACATTTCCACATCTCTACCCACACCCCCAGCCCGTGGTAACCACTATTCTACTCTGTGCTTGTATGAGTTTGACTTCTTAAGGTTTCACATGTAATTGAGGTCACGCAGTATTTGGCTTTTTGTGCCTGGCTTATTTCCCTAAGCATAATATTCTCCTGGTATATCCATATTATTTAAATAAAAGGATTAATTCTATCTTAAAGCTGAACAGTATTCCATTGTGTGTGCATGTCATATGTTATTTATCTATTCATCTAAGGTTGCCTGGATGTCTTGGCCATTGTGGATAGTGCTGCAATAAACATAAGAGTGCAGATATATTTTCAACATACAGTCTTCATTTCCTTTGGATATATACTTAGAAGTGGGATTGCTGGATCATACAGTAGTTCTATTTTTAATTTTTTGAGGAATGTTCATACTGTTTTTCTATCATAACAGCATTAATTTACATTGCCACCAACAATGTACAAGGGTTCTCTTCTCTTCATACTCTCACCAACCTTTGCTAGCTTTTGTCTTTTGATAATGGCCATCTTAACAGGTATGAGATGATATCACTCAATATGGTTTTGATTTGCATTTCTCTGATGATTGGTGATGTTGAGCACCCTTTCATATACCTGTTGGCCTTTTGTATGTCTTCTTTTGAGAAATATCTATTTGGGTCCTTTGCTCATTTTTTAATTGTGTTGTTTTCTTGCTATTAAGTTGCTTGAGTTCCTGATATAGTTTGTATATTAACCCCTTATCATATGAATGGTTTGCAAATATTTTCTCCCATTCCATAGATTATCTTTTCCTTTGCTGTGCAGAAGGTTTTTTAATTTAGTGCAATCCCATGTATCTATATTTAATTTTGTTGTTTTGGGATCACATTCAAAAAAATACTTCCCAAAACCAAAGTCAAGAAGCTTTTTTTCTACTTTTTCTTCTGATAATTTTACCATTTGAGTTCTTACATTTAGTCTTCAATCCATTTTGAGTTGATTGTTCTATATGGGGTGAAAGAAGTGTCCAATTCCATTTTTTCTGCATGTGGATATCCAGTTTTCCAACATCATTTATTGAAGAGACTGTCCTTTCCCCCGTTCTGTGATCGTGGCACCTTTGTCAAAGACCAGTTGACTGTAGATGTGTGGACTTATTTCTGGGCTCTCTATTCTGTTCCATTGCTCTATATGTCTGTGTTTGTGCCAGTACTATATTGTTTGGGTTACTACAGATTTATAGTAGATTTTGAAATCAAGTAGTTTGATTCTTCCACTTTTGTTCTTTTGGCTCAAGACTTCTTTGGCTACTTGGGGTCTCCTGTGGTTTCATACTAATTTAAGATTGTTTTTATATTTCTGTGAAAAATGTCATTAGAATTTTAATAGGGACCCTGCTGAATCTGTAGATGGCTTTGAATAGTATGGCCATTTTCACAATATTATTTTTTTCAGTTCATGAACATGAAGCATTTTTCATTTATTTGTATATTCTTCAATTTCTTCCATCAATGTTTTATAATTTTCAGTGTACAGATCTTTCATCTATTTGGTTAAATTTATTTCTAAGTAACTTTTATTCTTGTAAATGGAATTGTATTCTTGATTTCTTCTTTGGATAGTTCATTGTTGGGCAAATGGGAGTTTTTGTTACAGTTATCTGAGCCTTGTACACTATGTTTTCAGCTGAAATACAGCACATCAAACCACTTTGTGGCCTCTTCTTCTATAGGGTCTCCAAGCACAGCTGTTTGTATTTGACTCTCTTGTTCTGGTCTCTAGTCCTTCCCTCTTCCCACCTCTGCTCAGAGAGGGCTCAGGAAAGGAAGAAAAGCAATGTTCCTCCCTTTCTTGCCTTTGCCATTTTGTCAGACCTAGCTCATATACCTCAGATCTTTCTTTCCCCGGAAAGAATTCCGTCACCATCTTCACCGGAGTCAGAGGCTAAAGAGGTGAGATGTAAGCTTTAAATTGCCAACATCATTAACATGTTAGTGTTGGTCTTCAGTGGTCTGGCCCCACTGAGACTCTAGATTTTCCAAAATTAATATTAGGTCCTCAATGATGGCTCTGGCTTTGAAAGAAAAATCTTCCCATCCCCAAACCAAATGTTACTAAATAACATCTACCTTTCCCTTCATGTGAACAACAGCAGAAGGTCTTTGGGGCTTCACCTTGGTGCCTACTGGGAAAGGGGTGTGGTGGGGCAATGCTACTCAATTTGTAATCTATCTCCTCCTCACTCAATTATTATTATTATTATTTGAGATGGGGTCTTACTCTGTTGCCCAGACTGGAGTCCAGTGGTGCAATCTCGGCTCACTGCAGCCTCAACCTCGCAGCCCATCCTCCCACCTCAGCCTCCCGAGTAGCTGGGACTTCAGGCATGCACCACTATCCCTAGCTAATTTTTTGTATTTTTGGTAGAGACACGGTTTCACGACGTTGGCCAGGCTGGTCTCAAATTCATGAGCTCGAGTAATCCACCTGCCTCGGCCTCCCAAAGTGCTAGGATTACAGGTGTGAGCCACCCTGTCCAGCCCACTCTAGTATTTTAAAGACAGCAGCCTGCTCATTGAAAAGAAATATATACACACACACATCAGTTATTCAGTTTGAGAATTCTAAGTTCTTTATTCTTTAGTCATTAGTTTTGTGGTATAGAGCATGGGCTTTCAGATCAGATCTCGGGTTCAGATGACTGGTCACAAATTATTTAACTTCTATAAGTCTCAGTTTTCTCATATGTAAAAGAGTTAACAGCATTATATACTTCCTGTGGTGACTGAGAGGGTCGAATGAACACCCACGAAAGCCCTCAGTACGGCGTCTAACAGATAATAAACATGCAATAAATTTGCTATGATTACTATTATTCTCTACCAATCCATTTGGGTGGAATTAGACACCTGAAATTTCAATCTGATTTAATAAATCAAAAGGTCTGATCCAGGGAAATTTCAACAGAATTCCTATGTCATGTCCCATCACTAAGCTTTATTAATTACCACAACTTCTAGGTGATTGATGTATCCACTGTCCTGAATGCATGGGTTGAAGGACAGAGTGAAGACTTATGAAGTCTGTAAACTTCTCATGCTGCACAAGGTGAAGAAGACCTATATTGAGAGATGTACCCTGTGCCTTATATGATGATCCTCTTTAAGAAGTTGGCGGTTTGGCTCGGAATTCTCTTGTTTTTACACTTCCCAGCCTGACAAGCAGGTCATCAGAGTGCTGTCTAAGTTCTCTTTACTGGCAGTTGCATGGTTTTCAGGTCTGTTAGGGAGGCATAGCTGTCCCCTGAAATCAATACTGAGTTGCAGAGATATGTTTACTTTGACTTTAGTCCTATTGGAATTCTGTGACCTTGGGCTAAAATAGACAGTGCTCAAATATATTATTTCTGAAGGGCAAAGTTAAGAGATTTAGCCTTAGGAGCAGGAATGGGGACATCAGAAATAGGACAAAGCTGCTGCTCTTCAGGCTCTTGAAGGACTTCTCAAGGTGATACTCCATTCGTGTGTCCCCTTTTCTCTGTGCTCCATGCCATGAGAGGGGAATTCCAGTCACATTCCGTCTGGGCAGCCATTTATAATTCTGCTATTGCTGATGTTAAGCCATTTTATTTCTCGTTCAGTGCCACATCTCTGTGGATAATGCACTAACAAATATATTGCCTACTGTGTAAACTACTACAGAAAGTTCTTATTTTTATGCCCATAACATTCTGAAACCCAGAGCATCAAGCAATCCCTTGTAATAAATGAAACTTCTGTACGGCTTTGTCAGTGCCATCCAGCATTTCAAAGCACTCGTTTACTCCTCATAACAACCCTCTGAGTTCAATGCTTTAGGTTCTGAGAACCTAAAGGTGAGGAAACCAAGGCATAGAGAGAGCTAAGACCATGAGGCTAGGAAGTGGAGGAGCAGAGCAGTGCATGCAGGCCTCCTGGTGCAGAACATGGGCTCAAGCAGCCTCTGAGACGTTCCTCAGTGACCCTAGACTTGTGCTATTCACACCGTTGTGAGGGGACTGAAATTGTTGACTTTCAAGTCAAATACAACAAAAATACAAAAAAAAGGTATCACATCTGAGCTTAGGTTACACGCATGTGTACCTACATGAATGAGTCAAGAAGCAGATTCCTCAGCCCCCATCTGGCCTGCAGATGACTGTGGCCTTCGGAAAGAGCCTGAACCTCAGGCACCCAGCTGAGCAGGTCTGGGTTGCTGCCCACAGAAGCCATGAGTTAAAGTTTGTTGTTTTAAGCCACTACAGTTTGGGGAAATTTATGATATAGCAATAACACAACCCCTGAAATGTGCTGCTAGCTTTTTTGTTGTTGTTGTTGTTGTTGTTATTTGTTTTAAAACAACACAAGATTTCACAATTAGTAGTAGCATTTCTTAATAAGGCTTATAGTTAGTGAGGGGACTTAGCCCATGCCTGTGTTGATTACTGGCTCCAAGCAAGTTCTTCATTCATGTTCAAGCAGGATTATTTCTGTATCAATTTCATGATGATTAAAATTCTTTTTTTTTTTTTTTTGCTGTATCAAAGACTTTCTGAAATTCCAAACTTATTCACTGCTCACTCTTACTGATTTTTCTCTCTCAGAGAATTCCTCTGCTCATGTATGCCTTACTGGAATTATGTGCACAACTTCCGTTTAGTGAAGAGTGATGGTGCCCCATAGTATAGGCTCTTTGAGCTTGGAACGTGTGGAAGGATCACCCAGGGGTGATCACCCCAGTCTGCCTTCCCCATCTGGTCCCTGCAGTGTTTTTTTTATCTTGCTCTCTTTTATCTTTTCTTTCTTCTTCATCGTGTGTGTGTCTGTATGTGTCCATTTGCGATCTTCTCAGCATCTGACACAAATTAACATACTCTGACCAGAAATTTTTTCCTAGATTCCAACAAAAAAATCAAATTCTTTTCATGTGGGTTCAGTAGTTTTTCAACATTTATCAACATAGCTTAGAAATGCTGAGGGACAATAATATGATCTTGTTTATTTTATAGAAAATTTGATCAGAAGAAACTCTTTAATCATCAGTCAGAATACATGCCAAGGACGTATTTAATCTGTGAGTCATCACTTCTTTTCCTGAAGTCTCTGTCCCATAATCATGGAGAGTTCCATAGAATGCACCCTCGAGGATTTGCCATTCACAATTGTGACCATTCTGGAAGGTCCCCCAGTGCTCATAACATTTAGGAATTTGTGGTTTTGCCAACTGAGGTTTGTGTACACGAGTGAGGCACTCACCAAGCAGGTAGACACCTGACCATCAGCCCAACATCAGCATCTTAACAGAATTCTACAGATATGTAATACAAGAATATATGTAATATGTGGCAGGCATACATTATGGGGGGTTGCATATTACAGCAGTATTTATAGATTTAGAAGGTCTGAGAAATACATCTCTAAGAGCAAAGGGGCTACTGAATCTTTTGTTTTTTCTCAAATTCCTTTGGCCTGCCTCAGTTTTAGTTTGCCATCTAGAGTTGGAAATTTTTTTTCATTGTTGTCATTTGGAAATGTCTTTCCCTGTTTTTATTTTGTATAAATGCAAAGCGTTACTTATATTTGTGTGTGTGTGTGGTGTGTGTGTACCATGCCATATACGGACAAGACTTCAGTTTTCTGCATTCTTACCCATCAGCCTTGCCACTACCCTAAAGTGACTTTAGATTCAAATGCTGACTTACCACAAATAGAGAGATGGTTACATCATTTCAGCAGAGGTAACCAAGGTGAACAGTTTGTAAGCCACTATTGACTCTAGATCATCTGCCAAAATTTCAAACACCATGAGACAGCATTGGAAGACATCCAGTGAGAGTTTTTAATTTGGAGCACTGAGCCCCAGCGTGGTTTTGCAGGATTCACATGCCAAGTGAGTGATGATAAGGGCTAAAGAGTTGTGGTGGTGTTTTTTGTTTTTTTTTTTTTTTAGACAGAGTCTAGCTCTGTCACCAGGCTGGAGTGCAGTGGCAAGATCTCGGCTTACTGCAACCTCAGCCTTCTGGGTTCAAGCGATTCTTGTGCCTCGGCCTTCCAAGTAGCTGGAATTACAGGCACATGCCACCATGCTCGCCTAATTTTTTGTGTGTTTTTAGTAGAGATGGGGTTTCACCATGATGGCCAGGATGGTCTCGATCTCCTGGCCTCGTGATCCACCTGCCTCGGCCTCCCAAAGTGCTGGGATTACAGGCATGAGCCACCACGCCCGGTCAGGCTAAATAGTTTTGATAAGTAGAGAAAAGAGCTTAAAAGAAAATTACCCCTTGGTGTTTTGTAACTAAGCAGTCAAATAGAAGAAGCAGCCATTGTGTCCTTGAAGCGGGGCCAGCCTCCAAAGAGCCATGACCCCCCCCGCTCCCCAGTCTGACTGCAACAAAAGACGTCTTCACTTTCCTAGAATAGTACCACCCACCTGCCACTCAGTATCCCTTAATATTGGTGGGGCATGCTGGCTCATGCCTGTAATTCCAGCACTTTGGGAGCCTGAGGCAGGCAGATTGCTTGAGCTCAGTCAGCCTGGACAATATGGCAAAGTCCTGTCTATTTAAAAAATCAGAAAGATAGAAATCCCCTAATACAGAATGAAGTCTTTACATTCTGCACTTAGAAGTTACACTCTAAATACCCACGCCTCAGAAGATAAAATACTTTTAATCCACCCTTTGGTATGTATGGAGTTGGAATTAGATCCTTTTAAAATGATTGGACTAGACTCTGAGTGCCATGAGGGCAGGGAGAGGGTCTTCCCATTTCTATAAATCCCTGCTCCCAGCACTGAGCCTGGTACAGCCTGAGCACTCAGCAGCCCTCAATTCTTTCCTGAATGACAGATGGGCACTGTGAGATGAGGAAGGGAGCACCAAACACAAAACATACTTCATACTTTTGCTTTGCCTTGTTCTCAAATGTCAGAATAACATAATGTTGGACTAGACCAGCAGTCCAATGTGAGTCCTTCTGGTTGAACGAATGCTGTAGGTGCTGAGTAATTAGAATATAGTCATCAATTACCTTCCGAGAGACCTACTGCCTGCATGGAAATAGAATGTATCGAGTGAGGCTGAGATTTGTTCTGTGATCCCTAATGTTCTGCATTTGCCTACTCCAGAGGAAAACAACAGGAGTGGGGTGGGCCCTGGATATGAATACATATGTATGTTATCTTTCTTTTTTTTGTATTAGCACATCCAACACTGCCCATGTTATACCTTAGATCCCCAGAACTTGGTTTGTATAACCTTCGACCAATATATATCCTTTGACCAATATCTCCTTGTCTTTTAACCCCCACCCACCGACCCCCGCCCCCTAGTAACCATGATTCTACTCTCTGCTTCCATGAATTTGACTTTTTAAGATTCCACATATAAGTGAAATCATGCAGTATTTGTCTTTCTGCATCTGGCTTATTTCACATAGCAGTTGTCCTCTAGGTTCATCCGTATTTTCCCAAATGGCAGTATTTCTTGTTTTTGTGGCTGAGTAATATTCCATTGTATGTACATACCACATTGTCTTTTTCCATGCAGCCGCCAAAGGACACTTGGGCTGTTTCCATACCTTGGCTATTGTGACTAATGCTGCAACATGGGAGTGCAGGTATCTCTTGAAGATACCACTTTCATTTCCTTTGGGAATATACTCAGAAGTGGGATTGCTGGATCATATGGTAGCTCAATTTTTGATTTTTTGAGGAACTTCCATACTGTTTTGTATAATGGCTGTACTGATTTACCTTCCCACCAACAGTGTAGAAGGGTTCATTTCTCTCCACACCCTCACTGCCACCCTTTGTTGTCTCTTATCTTTTTGATAACAGCCATTCTACCAGGGGGGAGGTGATACCTCATTGCGGTTTTGATTTGCTTTTCTCTGATTGTTGGAGCTGTTGAGCCTCTTTTCCTATGCTTCTTGGCCATTTGTATGTCTTCTTTCTAGAAAGGTCTATTCAGTCTGTGTGGGATGGCACTGGGTATTTCCAGCCCTGAAGGAAAAGTGAAACGCATGAGGATGAGAATTTAGGCTCTTTAGTCACTTTCCACACCTCCCTCTGTCGCCCTCATGTAGATACACACACACACACACACACACACACACACACACACACACACACCACACACAGGTCAGGCTGATTCAGGAACCAGCAGAAGCCCCCGGTTCCCTTCTTCCCTGCCATTGCTCAGTGGGCTCTGCTCTGTTCACTTGGCACCTTAATAGTACTACAGTTTCTTTAACTTTATTCTTGCTTTTTTCCACTCTCTCTGCATGCTATAGGCTGAATTTTGTTCCTCTCAAATGTATATGTTGAAGCCCAAATTGCCAGTATCTCAGAACGGGACTGGGCCTTTAAAGAGTAATTATGGTTAAATGAGGTCACAAGAGTGGGGCCCTAATCTAACAGTACCCGTGTCCTTATAAGAAGAGAAAGTGACACTCGAGATGCCTGCTCATAGAGAAAAGCCGGTGTGGGGGCACAGGGAGAAGGTTGTCATGTGCACAACAAGGAGAGAGGCCTCAGGAGAAACTAAACCTGCCAGCACCTTGATCTCAGACTCTCCAGCCTCCCGAAGCCTGAGAAAATGCATGTCTGCCGTAGAAGTCACCCGCTCCCGGGTCCTTTGCTATGGCAGCCCTAGCAGGCCAATACACTGGTCTTTCCCACTTCCTCAAATTCCTCTGTATGGTGACAGCAGCCATCTCCCCTCCACCTTCCTCCCTTTACTGGCAAAGCTGAATGAAAGGTAAATAAAAGGATAAGCTTTGAAGTTAAATGATAAATAGTCTTCTGCCTCTTGTTTTCCTCAGCTACAAAACAAAGGATTTGCTTTTATCTGTAACCTGGAGACTCCATGATTCTAAATCACCTCCTGTGAAAGTGCCTCCTTTGAAAATTCCTAAATGACTCCTTCAGAATCTTATCTCCCGTCCTCTTTTAAGACATCTGTTTTCAAGATAAATTAAAACTATTTATTAGTCAAATTGAAGTATTCATATTTCAACAGTGGGTTTTCTCCCTTTCTTTACTTTTGCATTGTAAAATTATTCAAAACAGGCCGGGCGCGGTGGCTCAAGCCTGTAATCCCAGCACTTTGGGAGGCCGAGACGGGCGGATCACGAGGTCAGGAGATCGAGACCATCCTGGCTAACACTGTGAAACCCCGTCTCTACTAAAAAATACAAAAAAAAAAAAAAAAAAAAAACCAAAAAAAAACTAGCCGGGCGTGGTGGCGGGCGCCTGTAGTCCCAGCTACTTGGGAGGCTGAGGCAGGAGAATGGCGTGAACCTGGGAGGCAGAGCTTGCAATGAGCCGAGATCGCGCCACTGCACTCTAGCCTGGGCGACAGAGCGAGACTCCGTCTCAAAAAAAAAAAAAATAAATTATTCAAAACAGAGTGACTCATGATATTACGAGTTACACTGACTTTTGTTTGTTGCTCTGGGAACCTAAGTCCCATCTATAACATAATTTCTTCAATAAAATGTTTTCTGAGTCCCAAATATTCTATTCAAGAGTGAATCTTTGAAACATACTGCTTGTACATTGGGGACTGTTTAAACATGGTTGAATTGAAAGAAGTCATACATCCTGACACTATTTCTCTGGAAGTAAGCTTTCATTATTATGAGACAAGCTACTTGGCCTAATTATAATAAAAGGAGAAATCAAACAGGTGGCCAGCATTATGGAACCGTCCCCCAACCCCAGAAAACTGCACAATGAATGGGTTTCTTCATTGTGCTGCAAAGCAAAGGCCTGACTGGAACCAGAAGCAGGCTTAGACCTTCAGCAGGCTGAACATTTCTGAAACTTACTTAATAAAGAATAGAAAATAAATAGGAGATTCAGTACCTTAATGACTAAATTGAGGGTCAAAGAAGACTCTGTCTGCTTCCCCCCTGGGCCTTTGCCCCATGCCAGACTAGTGACTGTGCCAACGGGGCCCACCTCTCTGTGTCTCTGAGCCCCGTCAGGAACCTGCTCAGCTGCCCACAGAGCTGATGCCTTCTCCACCTCCACTTTGTTTCAGCAAATAGTAAACCTGCCTTGTCACGCAGCGTGGGCCTGAGCACTGGCCAGCTGTGTTCTCAATTCTGTGTGTAACTCTTTCCCAATATTTCAATAGAGTGAGAGATCAATACAGAGAAGCAAAAAGTCCTGCTAGTAAAGCAACCAAAGTGTTTGCAACTCACTAGCGCTCAGGCTAAGGAGAAAAACAGAGACCCCAAAGTGCCCAACGCCTCCGCACAAATAACACTCTTATTCCATCACCATCTTCAACTGTTTGAGCTCCCGCTATGTTTAACGCGTCAATTGGAAGCTTTGGTGGTCTATGCAGTTGAATAAATTATGATTGCCCTCCTTGGGGAACTGCCATTCCCTGGCATCACTCCAGAGAAGTGATGAAGTAAATTTCTTACAGCCAAGTTTCTGAGAAACTGCTGACTGTTTGATTGCTACGTGTCTGTGGCGAAAGCACTCCCAGGGACACCTGACCTCGCTCCAATACCTGCCCATGGCCCTGGCACACTGTTACCTGGAGCACCAAATGTTTCACCAAGGTGATATCCCTGTGTCCCTTCGTCTGCCCCCTAACCATCTTCTCACCAACACACTCCAAGAAAAACTGTGAGGAAAAGTATCTTCCTGTACATTTTTCCTACATGCACAGATTTTTTTGTCTTAAAATAACAATTTCTGTTTCCAGTGGAGTTTGTTTTACATTGTTTCTTGCCAGAACATAAAAGAAAAAAAGGTTCCATTTTGAAGTCTTGTTGGTGATGGTGGGGAAGAAGACAATCAATACCCCATCAACTCCCTCCACTTCCCCCCATTCCTTGCTCTTCTCCAAAGAATTAGAGGAGCCAGAGATAAAACTTTAATTGGAAACTTGAAAGGAAATTAAACATGATAGCCTTAACTGAAATTACTTTTCAAACCATCTTTCTGAGTAAAGGCAAATGTGGCAAAGTATTAGGATGAATCTAGGTGAAAGTGATGGGTATTCACTCTATTCTTTAACTGTTTTTCATGGATTGAAATTCTGCAAAATAGCAAATGGGAAGGTGATCAGCCCTCCTCATGCCACCCCTCACTTCTCTCATGAATTCTCTCACACAAGTTCTTGTAATTCTTGAAACTGTCATTCATTTAATCCATGAGAACTTGCTCCAGAACTGTTAAGTATTGAATCCATATTCTAATTAACTTTGCCACCGATGGCTGGATAACTTTCAATGAGAAATTGGTTCTTCAAAATGGAGTTGAGGCTACCAAAGATTGTGGGTTTACATTATTTTCAATAAAAGTGGGGAGTTTTCATACAGTCATGTGAAAGTGTATGAATATTTTTATTTTTTACTTTTTATTATCACTTTTATTTTTATTTTTATTTTTTTTTGAGACAAGGTCTTGCTCTGTCACCCAGGCTGGAGTGCAGTGGTATGATCTCGGCTCACTGCAACCTCTGCCTCCCAGGTTCAAGAGATTCTCCTGCCTCAGCCTCTCAAGTGGCTGGGATCACAGGCATGCACCACCACACCTGGCTAATATTTGCATTTTTAGTAGAGACAGGGTTTCCCCATGTTGGCCAGGCTGGTCTCGAATTCCCGACCTCAGGTGATCCACACGCTTCGGCCTCCCAAAGTGCTGGGATTAGAGGCGTGAGTCACCGCGCCCGGCTAGTATTTTTATTTTTAATTAATTAATTTTATTTATTCATTATTTTTTCATATGTAGCTTTATAGATGAAGAAACGGACTTTGTGGAGGCTGTGAAACCTATGCCTGTATTTAGAAGGTCGGTCCTTAACATATGCGTTAGTTCAGAGGATACAGCCTTTCATGTGCAGACAGGAGGTTTCTAGATTGGGGCCTGCCTTACAATTTGCTGTGCAACCCTTTACACAAAAATCACCTCTGTTTCACCAAATATCAGTTTCTAACTAAAATGAGGGCTTAGACTAGAGGACTTTAAATAGCTGTGAACAGTCTGTGAAGCATCAATGCTGCTGTCTTGACCTCATTTCATAGGCCCGAGCCTCTGCATTGGTATCAATGAAGGTGGTGTGGAGATGATGCTGGTGAAAAGCTGTATTCCATTATCCACGTATAAAACCAAGGCTAAAACCTTAAGCCCATTGCCTCAAAAATGTATAACACTGAGCCTAAGAGAAACGACATGAGATTACACAATTAACTCCAAGCGGTTGGTGAGATGAAGAGACACTGTCCTACGTGAAGGTGAGCACAGCGTAATGTTGTATTTGATAATATTGTGACTCTTCATGGGCTCTCAGCTAGAGTCCTCGGCCTCCTTCCTGACCTTCCTAGGCCTGGCAGCTACAGTGCCCCGCCCTCTGACCAAGTGACCCTCCCAACCAGTGGGGATTTAGAGACAGAAGTGACATCATGGATTTTGTTTACTGTGGTGTATCTTTTCAATGACCTGAGTCAAGACAGTCTGTCACCTGGACTTGCCACAAAGGGAAGAGTGCTGGCTCTGGAGTTGGAGCAACCTGGATTCCAATACTCCCAGCTCTTGCACCTGTCAGCATTGTGACCTTGAGCCAGTGACTTAACCTTTCTGGAGTTCTGCCTTTCTCTTCCGTAATATAGAGGTAATAGTAACACAAACCTCAAAGGACTCCTGAGGATATGATGGGATGATGCATGACATGTGGAGTAGTGACCTGGCCCTGGCCCATGGGAATCTGAATAGATTTAACCATGAACATCTCTCCTCCTAGGTCTATTTGATCTTAAAATAGGTTATTGTAATGCCTTTTAGGTGCTTTTTAAAATACAAATATCTTTCCTAAATGGAATGGTTTCATCTCCAATAAAGGTATAACTTAATGTTGTCTGAGATAAAGTTATATCTATAGCTTTGTTTATTTATTTATTTTGAGTTGGAGTTTCGTTCTTATTGCCCAGGTTGGAGTGCAGTGGCGTGATCTCAGCTCACTGCAGCCTCCACCTCCCGGGTTCAAGCCATTCTCCTGCCTCAGCCTCCCGAGTAGCTGGGATTACAGGCAAGCACCACCACGGCTGGCTAATGTTTTTTTTTTTTTTTTTTTAGTAGAGATGGGGCTTCTCTGTGTTGGTCAGGCTGGTCTCGAACTATCGACCTCAGGTGATCCACCCGCCTCGGCCTCCCAAAGTGTTGGGATTACAGACATGAGCCACCGTGCCTGGCCATCCATGGTTTTTTAAATGTATTCTCCTCACATGCTTTTTTAAAAAAAGACAAAATACTTCATATACCAATGCTTGTATACATTCTTTAAAGTTAATAAAATTATAGTACAAAGTAGCCTTTGGGATTGCTATACAACAGGGATTGGCAAACATTTTCTGTAAAGAACTAGACTTTAAATATATCAGGCTTTGTGGCCACATGGTCTCTGTTGCAACTGCTCAGCTCCACAGTGGCACCGCAACAGCAGGCGTGGACAAGAATGAAAACAATGGGCAGGCTGCGTCCCTCCCAATAAAACTTGACTGATGGGTGTGGAAGTCCAAATTTCACATACTTCTCACATGTCAGAAAAGATTCTTATTCTTTTGATTTTTTGTCTAACCATTTAAAAATGTAAAAACCATTCTCAACTTTCAGGCTATACAAAAACAGAGGCAGGGAGCCTCTGGTCCATGTGCTATCAGTTGCCAACCCTTGCTCTACAAGAACAAAGACATGGAAAAATGTGGGATGCATTTACGAAGTCATAAAATCTATTAGGAAACCACATTAGAAATTTGGTTTATAACTGTTCACTATAAAATAGATTTTTGTTAATCTTGAACCACATCTAAATGACTTTAATTTTCTTAATATAAAAGATAACCTACTTAAGGGATAAATCTATGGTAATATTAAATAGCAAGATGAAAACTTCTAATAAATTTTATGTAGTATGAGGGAGATTTTTGAGTAAATTATTACATTGAATATTTTTGCAATATTTTGAATATATGAGTATTTTGAATGAATCCTGAATAAAACTGTTGTTGTTTAGCTTGTAAGTGGGTGAATGTTTTAAACACTCTGAATAATTCAAAATTTAAAACACATAGATTCGGCCAGGTGCAGTGACTTGTGCCTGTAATCACAGCACTTTGGGAGACTGAGGTGGGCAGATCCCCTGAGGTTAGGCGTTTGAGACCAGCCTGGCCAACATGGTGAAACCCCGTCTCTACTAAGAATATAAAAATTAGCCAGGCATGGGGGCACATGCCTGTAGTCCCAGCTACTCAGGAGGCTGAGGCATGAGAATCGCTTGAACTGAGGAGGCGGCAGTTACAGTGAGCTGAGATCGTGCCACTGCACTCCAGCCTTGGTGACAGGATGAGACTCTGTCTCTAAATAAATAAATAAATAAATAAATAAATACACATAGATTCATACTTTTATTTCTGAAAGATGAATCATTTCAAAATTATGAAATGTTAGAATACTTTCTTAATATTTGTAAAATAAGCAAAAAGGTAAATATAATTTACATATAAATACTGCACAGAAATATCAATTGACATATAGCTGATAACTCATACTTAAAATATATTATCAAAGCATTGTTGTACACAGCATTTAAACTCTCAGGCCACCTTAGTTTTTTTCATCTGCAAGTCATTTAGCGATAAAAAGCATTTAAATAAAACATAATGTCAAGCCGTACTTAATACACTCCGCATGTTTCATAACCAAAGCTTTCAAACGGCTATTTCCATCCGGTTTTAACTTTAAAACAGATCACATAAAAGCTGCATTTGTTCAGTGATAGTGTGTATTTAACAATAACAGAAAAACTGCCTTTTTTAATCTCTGAAAAAAACTCTTCTCATTAATATGAAATGAAATAAAAATACAGAGAAGATAGTTAAAGCTGGACATAGAGTTTTCAGCAACAATAAGTTAAAACATAAAGGGAAAATATTAAAACCACCTTTAGTGTTTTTGGGAAATCAAAATAATCATTTTTAAAGCTCTGAACTTTGGATATAGAAAAAGTTGAAAAGTATTTCCTTTTTATTGAAAGACATAACTAATCATAATCATTTGAAATATCCTTTATGATATATGATCACACCTGAAGAACCCCAACATCTAGTAAAAAAATAATGCAGTTTCACTAGAACGTGAATTTGAACATGTTTCATAATTGTTGGGCAGTTTTATAAAAATAAAGCAGTTTCCTTAGGAAAAAACAATCTGCCAATTAGAATACGTATCTTTTCTTTAGAGACGGGGTCTCACTAAGCTGTCCAGGCTAGTCTTGAACTCCTGGGCTCAAGCCATCCTCCTTCTTTGGCCTCTCGAGTAGCTAAGACTACAGGTGCCTGCTACAACACCTGGCTGGAATGTGTATCTTCATTTTGGGGAAAAAAAAAAAAAAAGGTGTTTTCCTCTGAAAATAATAAACTTCAACCCCTGGCTATATGAACATTCATGGACTCATACAGATGAAAACAAATTATCGTGCTCCTAGAAACTAGTTTTTTTCACTAGCACAGTCTGCGACACCATCTGGAAACTGTCACCAAAATATTAAGATTCACAAGCAAGCATTGGTGAACAACATTGGACCTGGTGAATCATTTCTACCACCACTAAATGCATTTATCCAAAGGGACTGTGTGGTGATGGTGTTCTGCAGTCCTGTAATATCATCTAGTGTCCTCTTATTTCAGCCACGTATTCACAAATGCTTGAATTTATATTTAAACTCAATGTCATACAATGGCGGCAAAATGCCCAAGCCTGCCCGGGACTGGTCCAAAGGCGGACATTTAGCTTGGCCCTCTACAAGCTCCAGTTCAAAATAAGAAAGCATCAAAACCAAAAATTGCTTGATTTCGTGGATAGCAAACACTCTTCCAGGGCATATCGTAGCTCCTGATCCAAAGGGCATGTAGTAATACTTTAACTTGAGTCCATTACAGTAGAAGGTAGTCTTTGTCTTCCCGTTTTCATCAAGATACCTATCATATTTAAAAGTCTGCAATAAAAATACAAAGAAAACAGCCTTTAAGCTAGTTTTGAAGAAATTTATCTCTTTCTCAACCTGGAAGATCCAAAGAGTAATTTTCTTTTTAAATCTACTCCATTAGTGATTTAGCAAATACTTCACATTGAATCAGAAAGTAATAAGCTTAACGAGCTAAGGAAGCCTTCTGACACCTCCTATCGTGCTTGAACGATTAGTTCCTTAGTCAGGCAGAGCTAGAGAGAGAAGCGTTTCCAGAAGAAACTGGAAGAATCAATATATTAGCCTCCAATTTCCTGGATTTAGGAGGAGGTGTTTTTAAGAAAAAAAAAAAAAGTGGCAGGTTTATTATCATGATAATCTAGCAAAGACTGTGTGATGACAAATACCTGGACTAAAAATTAAAAATTCAGACCACTATCTAAATTTTCCAAAATATATGAATATTTAACACGATTAAGGGGATAATCCCTATGACTACAATGATAAAATCAATTCTACCATTCCTCTTTATTTAGATCTAGGTAGCTATCACCTGGATATTGAACTTCAATGAGCAGGCACTTACCAAAGGGTCTGGGTAGATTTCTGGATCTAAGTGCATTAACTGTGGGTAAAGAGCTATGATGTCATCTTTTCGGATGTTGTAGGAACCATCCTCAAGGTGCAAAGTGAAATCCTCCTTAGCTGTCCGAATGTTGAGGGAGGCACTGGAAAGCCTCAGTGATTCCTTGATTATGCTTTCTAAATATTTTAAAAGCAAAAAAGGTAAAAAATGAAAGAAGGAAGGGAGGAAGGAAGAGAAGAACAAAGCAAGTGTTTGAAGGTCGTATGATATAGAGACTGAACTACAGACAGCCTGGCAGTGCATAACACAAAGGGACTGTGTGGTGACGGTGTTCTGTAGTCCTGTAACATGAACAGGGTATGGGAAGCTGATCAGATAAACATTTCCCAAACTTTCTTTCTGTTACCACGATGCTATTATCAATGATTCAACTGTGTCTGAATTTTTTTATTTTTGTTTTTGTTTTTAGCCAGGGTCTCATTCTCTTGCTCAGGCTGCAGTGCAGTGGCATGATCATGGCTCACCACAGCCTCAACCTCGCAGGCTCAAGTGATCCTCTCACCTCAACCTCCCAAGCAGCTGTGACTATAGGCGTCTGCCACCATACCCAGCTAATTGTCTTCTTTTTATTGTTTGTAGAGACAGGGTTTTGCTGTGTTACCAGGCTGCTCTTGAGCTCCTAGGCTTAAGCGATGCGCCCACCTCAGCCTCCAAAAGTGCTTTGATTACAGGTGTGAGTCACCATGCCCAGCCTGAATGTATTTTTAAATCAGATCCTCTGAGTTAATAATAATCTTTTGATTAAGAAATAATCATCTTGTTCATAATTGGGAAACAAAATTCCATCATTTTATAGGAAAGTAATCCTCTAACAAAACCGGAATAATCAGTAATACATTTTTATATAAATTATTCAAAGTTTATCACTTCTGAGATTTAATATGCTGAGGACTTCTGAGACTGAATATACTGATAACATTGATATATACATATGTTTTTTCTAGGTGTTTACTGCAGCTTCAGTTCAACATTTACAAGAACCTATTTTTATCCATATACTATCTGATGTTGTGTGGCGATCCCTGCTGCCTAGTAAAGGCATAAAGGGACAAAAAGAACCAACCTGAAAATGGCTGAAATATAGAGAGCTCACGAGAGGTCCAGCCTGACCTTTCAGACTTATCCTTTAACTGTCATGTTTTAGGTTGCTCATCACATGATTGTGCATAAAATCCCAGAATGTTAGCATTTTATTTTACAGATAAGAAAAGGAAGGCCCCCAAAAGAGAACTGACATGTCCAAAGTCTCCCAAGTCAGACCCAACAAGGAACCTAAGCTTCTTGCCTCCTTAAATAAAATAACCAAAAAAAGAAAACTTTCTTACTATAAACATATCATATTGTTGGCCGGGTGCAATGGCTCATGCCTGTAATCCCAGCACTTCGGGAGGCCGAGGCAGGCAGATCACTTGAGGTCAGGAGTTCGAGACCAGTCTGGACAACATGGTGAAACCCAGTCTCTACTAAAAATACAAAAAAATTAGCCAGGGGTGGTGGCGTGCACCTGTAATCCTAGCTACTTGGGAGGCCGAGGCAGGAGAATGGTTTGAACTCAGGAGGCAGAGGTTGTAGAGAGCCAAGATCACACCATTGCACTCCAGCCTGGGCAACAGAACGAGACTTTGTCTAAAAAAAATTAAATTAAATTAAAAATATCATATTGCTATATTTCTATAAAATATAGAAAAGCAGAACAAAGGAAAATCAAAGAAGCTTCAAATCCATCACTCAATCCATGCAGGTAACTGTGGTTTCTTAGTGGTTCTTTTCCCTCCTTTATTTTATGAAAATGACTAATATACTTCCATTAACCATCAGATTAGCGGTAAGAGGAATAAGAGAAACATAGTGTGGCAGTGCAGGGTGGTAGCTGAGAGAACAGCATCCCACACAATGATGTATTTGATTCTACCCTGGCTGCAGCTTAACCTCTAGGTGTCAGTTTCCTCACTTGGTACAAATAAATAGTAACAGTCCCAAGTCACAGGATTGTTGTGAGGATTAACCAAGAAAACTCATATGAAATACTTAGCTTAATGCCTAGAATTCAGTAAGTATGTAATTGATGTTGGTCATTATTGTTAAAGTAGTAGGACATAGAAAATGAAACGCAACATAACAAGTATACCCACCTAATACTGGCAGGTCATTCAGTTGTGTTTGACTCAAACAAATGGGATTGCCTTCCACGCTGACTTTTTGACCAGCATTCTCTAATGTTCTTTTCACTTCTTCAGTAGCTGCTTTCATTGCTTCCGGGTTCCTATTAAAAGTTAAGAGAAAAAATGTATGTACAGAAAACAAACTTTTTCCATACTTTGAGTTCTGCAAACAAATAGGCCTTTCCCCCTCCTTTTAACTAGATGGTGAAGATATCAGGGCAGAAGAGAAAGGGATAGTCCTGTTTGCATTTACTACATTTGTAATTGCGTTTTATGTCCTTGGATATTAGTAAGAATCCAGTACTTTGGGAGGCCAAGGCGAGCAGATCATGAGGTCAGGAGTTTGAGACCAGCCTGGCCAACATGTTGAAACTCTGTCTCTACTAAAAATACAAAAATTAGCCAGGCAAGGTTGTGGGATCCTGTAATCCCAGCTACTCGGGAGGCTGAGGCAGGAGAATTGCTTGAGCCCGGGAGGTGGAGGTTGCAGTGAGCCCAGATTGTACCACTGCACTCCAGCCTTGGTGACAGAGCAAGACTCTGTCTCAGAAAAAAAAAAGGAAAAAAAAAAAAAGAATAATAAAAAAAGGGGTCCTTGCTACATAAAAGTTAAACTTTGGTCAGGGCTTTTATAAACAAGTGTTTCTAATAAGGATTAGACATGGCTAGGGAGCTACATAACAAAACTACAGTAAGTTGAGTCTCAAAATGTTTGACTAATAAGTATTTGTGAAACTATCATAAAATATGGCTACAATTTCCTTTATGATGTTAAATTGATATTGTATGCCTACTGTAAATATGTGAATTTATTCTGGATGTGCTTTCTCAAGTAATAACTTTGGAAGACAGTCAACATTTGTGACAAATTAGTAGTAAGTTCTCACATCTGAAATTAAGTTTTAAAATATTTTATAAGACCTAAAGTCATCAGCTATCAATAGAAATTTGGCATTCCCAATCCTATGGAGTAGCAATTTTGTGTCTACATGATACTAAATATCTAATTTAATTGGAATAATTCAATAATAGACCGTTCTAATTTCAAATTCCCAAAAGATTAACACTTTGGAGAGAAATCATGTTATGTAAAACATATGTTACTACAGTTTTTTTTCCTGTTACATACAGTTTTAAAAAGCAAAACCTAGCTAAGTCTCTTATCAATAAAAATTGATTATGATTGATTTATAGCTCTCATACTTGGTCAAAAACAGAAGAACAGCAATTCCTAATTGAGTGAAAACAAACTGTGAATGAACAAATAAATAAGGCATAGTCACTGCCCTGATTAAATCAGTAATCACTTAAATACATTTTTATGATTATGAGAACTGCATTGATGGACTTAAGTTGGTGTCGTGAAGAACAGTATGGGGTTAAGAGTGAGGGCTCTGGACCAGGCAGCCTGAAATGACCCCAACACGAGCACATACAAGCTCTGTGACTTGGGGTGACATCTCTTTCTCTGGGACTGCCTTTGTTTCTATAAAACACTTTTACCAGTCATAGCTGCCTATGTTTTTGTGAGGACTGAATGAACTCAAACATGTTAAACACTAACACGCATTAGTGCTACGTTCTTGATTGATGGCACGAGAAAGTACTATAAGGCTTTTTTTCTTAAAGTTAAAATGGTTTAATGTCTACGTTCTACTAAAATAAAATAAAAAAAGAAATGGATATGGTGTTAGTCACCTAATCATTTGAAATAAACTCCAGAAAGTCGCTGGAATGGTGTTTGCTTGCGATGCCCAGAGGACCACGAGGTGCGTCTTGGCCTTCTCCAGGTCATCAAAGGTGGACAAAGTGTCATTGAGAAACATGCGCAGTCTGATCAGTTCTGAGACGCTTTCCCTCTTTTGGAGGTTCTCGTGCCTCAAGCTCTCTGCCAGTTTCTCCCGGGCAGTGTGTGCAGTCCTGAACATGTGAATGGGGAGGCCTGCTACCAGGGCTGGAAAGACTTTGTCGAATTGCTTGAAGTTGTCAAGATTGTTTAGAATATGTGCTTTCTGTGTGTCTTGCCTTGTAAGATCCCTGCCAAAGATAGTTAAATACCCAGCTTCAAACATCACTCGGTAGCAGAAAGAATACATCCCTTCTGTCACCCAGGCAGCGGTCTTTGAGTTAGAGAAGACTGGAGGTCTCATGATACGTTGGAGGTTTTCCATCATGCTTTCCGTGAGGGAATTCAAGGCATTGCCCTGCAGGGTTTTGATGAAAGTGTTGTTTATGTTTTCAGTGGTATTTCCATCCTTTGGGTCAATGCTTCTGTGCCCAAATGCCTGACAGCAAATAAAACACGCAGAAAAAGAAATTAAACCTGACCTAGTCATAGTAAATAACTGAAAAATGGATTAGATACTTTCATAGCTCCTTACTTCTTAAAAACAGGAAATTGGCTTTCACTTGTACAATTTCATAGCACTTTACAAATAAATGGCCAAATTGTACCTTTCCTTTAAAGCCAAGTTCAGTGACACTCCCCTGGATCACTCAAGTCATCTATGTCTTATCTCTTATGCTACTGCACTTATTTACACCTATTGCACATAAACTTATTGACAATGTTTTAAAATCATTAGTTATCTTTTATATTATTTGTAGATTTCCTTTTCTTTTAGAGATGGGGTCTCACACTATTGCCCAGGCTGGAGTGAAGTGACACAATTATAGCTCACTGCAGCCTCAAACTCCTGGGCTCAAGCGATCCTCCTGCCTCAGCCTCTCAAGTCGCAGGGACTACAGGTGTGTTCCATTGTGTCTAGCTGTAGATGCATTTTTTTTTTTTTTTTTTTTTT
>NW_012102432.1:5816381-5821642 GCF_000951045.1 Mandrillus leucophaeus | reverse complement strand
TGGGACTACAGGTGCCCGCCACCTCGCCCGGCTAGTTTTTTGTATTTTTTAGTAGAGACGGGGTTTCACCATGTTAGCCAGGATGGTCTTGATCTTGTGAGCTCGTGATCCGCCCGTCTCTGTAGATGTATTTTAACCAAACTTTAAGCTACTTAGTCACAAAGACCAAAGCTAATATTTATTTGCAGTAAGTAGTTACTAGTTTTTTTTTTCTTAGCAACAGAGCTTCTTTTATTACATCTAAATGATGTTAAAATATCTTGCCAATTCCTTAACAAAATGAAACACTGTGTGGCACAAGTGTGGCCAGACAACTGTTGAATGTTAGGTTTCCATCACTTGCACTCTTTCATAGACACTGCTGATGTGATGAATTTTTCTCTCTCTTATTCATACAGTGCCACCTGTCTCAGTAGAGCATTTAGTGTATATTTCACCCTCATTAACTTGTCAACAGATGACACATTTATACCTATTTTGACTTTCTAAATGATTGTTACTACGAAGCTATGTATAATTTAATTTATTTATGTTTCTAAGAATCTCCACATAAGGATAACTCTCTTCAACACCTTTATCGTAAAATCTAAGTACATCAAAATTTCTAAATAGACCAGCACATAAAAAGGTAGAAGACAAACAGAATGGTATATAAATGTAAAACTGCTTACCTTCGCAGAAGTAGCAAAGTGAAATTTTTTCCAATCAAAGTATTTTCCATGGCACAGCACCTTATGGTATGACAAGGGATTTGTGATGAAATGGACATATTTTCCCATTAGTTTGCAGGTAAAAACATGACCATGTTTCCTTTGATTTGCTCTGAGGAACTCAAGAGGATTGGCACCAAATTGCAGCGCACAGCCCAGGTATGGAATCAACCCATTCTCTAGAGGTGGTTCACCCGTTTGCCTGTCAGAAACAAATGTATGATAGACATGGATGATTACATATTTGGGTTTTTACTTATATCAGGTTTAAAAATTCTTCCTGCTGACTTCAAACTTTAAAACCCTGTAGTTTATAGATATTTCTTTTGTTGGATGGGCTCCGCTCTTTTACTACGAAAGTAGGTTATATTAACCTAGTAACATGATATGTTGGTGGAAAGGATTACTAAATCTATCCATTTATGCATCCATCCATATGTACATTCAACAAACACCCGTCTACTGTGTGCTCATCACTTTTCCCTATGATTCAGGCGAAAGGATTTACAAAGCCAACGAGATTCTTGCTGTCAGTGCGGAAACAAAACTACATCTAGTGTTTATAATTTTGCTAAGCATCATTTTTCTAAATATCTCAAAATGTTTCTTTTGATTATTTTCTTTAAAGACATAGATCACTGAATAAGAGAGGATTTCAGAACTGAGATTTTCAAAATCTTCCTAGTTTAAAGATATTATTATTCTGTAAGGATGGTTTCAGAGAAGAAGAATCTCATGTGAGAAATTACCTTATTATAAAATGAAATTGAGTAAGATAAACACTGACAGAATCATCTATTGTAATTCAGTGCTCCTTTAAAATGTTTCTATTAGAAAATGTAAACTTATTTTCCAACATAAACTTCTGTACCTCTTGATAGAATAATACAGTATAAAGTAATAACTTTTCTTTTCTTAGTTTGAAGATAAGTAGTTTAATTAAAAGTAAAACTATCAGGCCTGAAAGAAACTGCAAAAGGCAGAAAACACATAGCAATCTACAAAGTTGAAATATGCTCAGGGTGATTTTCTCTTTTTGAGACTGACATAGCAGAGAATATCTACATGCCTCCCCACAATTACTCCTTGAGCCAATTAGAAGTTAAATAAACTATGGTTCTGGATCTGACTGTATTTGTTTTTCTTGCATTCTTGAACCAGTTGTAAATAAATGAAATCAATGTCACATACACTCAGCAGACTTTCCCAGTTCACCAGAGTTGATTAACATTGATTTAAAAACAGAAATAGAATGATCAGCTCAGGTCTATGCTGTAGTCTAGGCTTAGGCAGAGTCTATATGATGCACAAGAATGAGCTTAAAAGAGAATATTTATTTAATAAGAGTATCTATTGAAGCCATGTGAGAGAAAGCAATCCTTTCCATGTAGATTCCCACTTGCTACTTGTATCCTTACTAATTTGGGCTTCGTCTTTAGATATACATATAAATGTACATGGAGACCTTATAAAATTTCTGTCGGTTATGTTTAACAGCAATATACATTTATACATTACCATTGGTATATGCCAATACTAAAAAAGGAAGTTGTCATCATATATTTTGTTAGATATAGTAAAAAAGATATTACTTTAAAAATTCAAATCAAAATTTTCATTAAAAAAATAAGGAAGATAATGCTAATATGTGTAAGTATAGAAAACCAAATTTACTGTATAACAATGAAGGTAAAAAAAAAATTAAATGGATGAATTAAAGAGCAATTTAAAGATAAAACATTCCTACCTTCTCCTTATTCCAAGAATAAGCCATAGACAACAGCATGCTGCTATAGCAATCCCCCAAATCAAAGATATGGTCATCATTTTGCAAATCTAGGCCAAAATCTCTGAGGAAGAAAATCTCTGATTAGAAAGGCAAAGATGTCACTGAAAACAGACTCAAGCTAGGTTTTTTATATACATAGTACCCAGATCCATTAACTTGAGCTTGTTGACCAAAGCAAACAATTAGCCATTTGTTCATTCTATTAGAAAAAAAAAAAAAAGTGGTAACAACTGGCCTTGAACTAAGTCCACAGGTTTCAGAAGTGGTTCCAAAGCAATCAGAGACCTGCAATACTTGATAAGTTGAAGGTCTCTCAAATATATGTTGACTTAACATTCGGACCTGGGGACAGCAGCTAATATTACGAGTTTGGTATGTGTAAAAAGAACAAATAAACCTGTTTAAGATGGGCATAGCTAATAAATACGTAAAATATAATAAAGAAAAATAAGAATGAGTTATTCATCAAGCTTATAATTTGGTCTTGTTAACTTTTAAAGAAGAATTAATTTAGGTGCTTTGCCAGAGAGATGCTGATCAAGTTCAGAGGAAAGAGACTGGGAAAAACATTTCTGTTGCTTCGTGTTCAGTGCTTTTATAAAATCATATATATTTTACTACATATAGTAACATGTTACTTACCTAACATCCTCAAGAGAGTATTCTACATAAGTGCATCCTCTTGATAAATATAGCTTATTGGAAGCATCAAAATTTTATCTATCATTCTTGTAATTAAAATGTTTATCAATTTTTCTAATTATTAAAGTAATAAATTTCATTTCAAATAAGTTAAGACTAACTAAAACATATCTTGGTGGAAAGTGAACATCTATTAATAATTTACCTACCACGCTACTCCTCTACTCAGAAGTAACCACTATTAACTATTTGGCATATGTTCTTCCAAACTTTATTTCTGTGTACACAAAAATGTTAGTTGAACATTTATTACATGCCAAGAACTCTTCAAAAGTATTCTAGTTACAGGCATTAACAAGATAGGCAGGTTTCCTAATCTAATGGAGACTCTATTCCAATGGAGAAAGGAGTAATAAAATACATGTTATGAAAAAAAAAAAAACATGGTATAGAAAGCTAGGGGGGAATGAGGAAAACTTTAGACATGATGATCAGAGATGGGCTCTCTGAAGATGTGACATTTGAGATCTGAATGACAAGAAAAGACTGCTCATGTGAGTATCAGAAGGAAGGATATTCCAGGAAGAGGAAGCAGCAAATGCAATGTCCTGAGTCAAGGATCAATGTGCTGAGTCTAAGAACCAAAAAGAAGGGAGTATCCTACTGAAGCAGAGTGAATGCAAGTTCACAGTTAAGACAAAAGACAAGAAGGTAGGCAAGAGTATTGTGTGTGTGTATATATGTACACATACCCACACAAGTAGATATATATACACATACACACAGTATTCTCTCTATATGTTTATACATGTGTATATACATATGTATAAATAATTTTGAATATGTGCTTCATCTTCCATTGGATAAATGTACTATAATTTATTTAACTGATTTCCTGTTGATGGATATGTGGGTTGTTTCCAGTTTTGGCTATAGACTCCATAGGTTTATTTCATGGTTTTTTTGTCTTTACCTGTTTAAACAGAGATCACACATTTTGTGTGTGTAATTTATCACCATAATTATTAATATCAATCATTGTATGGCAGTACATAGATTTTTCTTAGAATCTAGGTTTTTGGGGGGCTTTGTGCATATTATTTAGACAGATGGATTTTTAAAAACTTAATACATCTTTTAAAAATATCGCTTATAAAAAAGCTGACCTTATACATGGCCAATCACAGCAAGGTATCCCAGTCAGATAAAATGCCAGTCTAAAATCCAAATAATACAGCCCTTTAGAGTCACTTCTCAGACAAATGAAGAACAAGCAAACATACAAAAATGGAAAGGAAGTCAGGCATGGTAGTGTGACATGGTTTGGCTGTGTCCTCATCCAAATCTCATCTTGAATTCTCACATGTTGTGGGAGGAACCTGGTAGGAGGTGATTGAATTATGGGTGCAGGTCTTTTCTGCGCTGTTGTCGTGATAATGAATAAATCTCATGAGATCTTATGGTTTTAAAAAGAGGAGTTTCCCTGCACAAGCTCTTCTCTTGTCTGCTGCCATGTGAGACGTGCCTTTCTCCTTCCACTATGATTGTGAGGCCTCCCAAGCGATGCAGAATTGTAAGTCCAATAAACCTCTTTCTTTCATAAATTGTCCAGTTTCAGGTATGTCTTTATCAGCAGCATGAAAATGGAATAATACAGTAAACTGGTACCAGTAGAGTGGGGCACTGCTGAAAAGATAACCAAAACTGTGGAAGTGACTTTGGAACTGGGTAACAGGCAGAGGGGTTGGAACAGTTTGGAGGGCTCAGAAGAAAACAGGAAAATGTGACCAAGTTTGGAATTCCCTAGAGGCCTGTTGAATGGCTTTGACCAAAATGCTGGTAATGATATGGACAATGAAATCTAGGCTGGGGTGGTCTCAGATGGAGATGAGGAACTTTTTGGGAACTAGAGCAAGGGCGACTCTTGTTATGTTTTCATAAAGAGACTGGCAGCATTTTGCCCCTGCCCTAGAGCTTTGTGGAACTTTGAACCTAAAAGAGATGATTTAGGGTATCTGGCAGAAGAAATTTCTAAGCAGCAAAGCATTCAAGAAGTAACTTGGGTGCTGTTGAAGGCATTCAGGTGTGTTGTTGTTGTTGTTGTTGTTGTTGTTGTTGTT
>NW_012102432.1:5784970-5816276 GCF_000951045.1 Mandrillus leucophaeus | reverse complement strand
ATTAAAAGCACCCACGACTATGCCCAGCTAACTTTTTGTATTTTTAGTAGAGATGGGGTTTCACCATGTTGGCCAGGCTGGTCTCAAACTCCTGACCTCATGACTCGCCCACTTCAGTCTCCCAAAGTGCTGGGATCATAGGTGTTAGCCACCGCACCTAGCCAGGTATTCAGTTTTATAAGGGAAGCAGAGCATAAAAGTTTGGAAAATTTGTAGCCTGATAATGCGATAGAAAAGAAAATCCCATTTTCTGAGGAGAAATTCAAGCCAGCTGCAGAAATTTGCATAAGTAACAAGGAGCTGAATGTTAATCCCCAAGACCATGGGGAAAATGGCAAAGTAATGGGGGTCTATTGTGGAATGGGCTGGTGAAGTCTTGTCGTGATTAATATGGGGCTTTCATAATCACATTCGAGCCACATTTTCATGAAGCCATAGGGAATGAAACCAGTTATGGCAAATACAAATATAGTTTTGCATTTTAAATACATGCTTTTGAGATTGTAAATGCCTAGCAGGACTAGAGAATAAGAAGCTGTTGACACATTCTAAAAGAATCATAACTTTTACATTCATTTTGAGGTTTTCACATTTTAAAAGCTTCTCGTGTATTTTTCTACTTTAATGAAATGACTAACTTGGGCAGGATGGGTATTTTGACTGTGTTAAAGATGAGGAAATAGAGGCAAGAAGGTTCTGTGGAAAATGTTACATAGCTTGAATTAGTTCAAATGGTCGATGAAGAGGAAACTGCGACTAAATCTAGATTTGTATGTTGGCTTGGCCATTAAGTATTTACCTTTCAACAAGATGCTTTTCCTCTCCAAGTCTTTGCTTTCTTATCTGTAAAACAGGGATGATTATAGTGCATGACTCATAGATATTAAGATGAAGTAAGACAATGTCTGTAAGACAGACATGTAAGACATGTCTGTTAGCCGAGCACCTGGCACAATGTATGCTCAAAAATGTTTGCTGTAGTTAATAAACTGGCAAATTCAGGATTCAAGCCCAGATTGCTCTGAATTGAAGTGTGATAGTCCACCTTTACAGCACAGTACTGCACAAGAAGTACAGGGGAGTCCAAGGCCACCTGACTACAAGTTTAGGAAAGGGTAAACACACAACCAACTGGGTATGAATAAATCATATGCATTTCATTCATTCATTCATATGAATTTAATATGTACTTTGTGCAAGGCACCTTTTAAGTGCTGGAGATAGAGAGATAAATAAGAGAGGCAGTCTCTACCCTCTGGGGACACAGCTAATCAACAGGAGAACAAATATATTGATTTGATTTCTGACAAGAAACCACCATTTTTTACTATCAGAAAAAGTCTGGCCAATGCATCAATATTCAGTGTCAAGATCGTCAAAAACTCTCTTCATTTAATCCACAGGGTAGCACCATGAAGCAGGCACTGATGCCTCAACGTACAGATGACTGAATGTGGTGAAGCTCTGACTCCAAGCCCAGGGCAGCCCCTACTATGCTGTGCTATAGCACAGGAAGAACTCCATTCACCCAAGTGAAAGACAGGTTTGGGGGCCTGGAATCAAAGAAGGCTAAGTGGTTCCTTTACTTTTGTGATAAGTTTCATCCCCATCTCAGCCTTCTGAAACTTAGTCCAAGAAGCCCAACTGGTTCATCGGACTTGCTGTGACCAGTTAACCTTGCCAGCTCAGGGAAAGAGAGAGAGAGAGAAGAGGGCAGTCAGGGGGAGGGAGAGAAAGAGGGAGAGAGAAAAAGATAGAGGAGGTTTTTTTCCTGAATGTGAGCAATCCTGGCTCCTTTTATCTCTCCAATCTCATGGAAATATTTCCAAAAGGACATATTGAAGGAAACCAAATCTTGAGCCATAGAGGAAGCTGGGCTTGTCTTCTCAAACCAGCACAGGGCAGTTCATTAGCTGGGGTACTACTTTCACTTTCCTGACGTTCCCTAGGTCCTAGGAGGGAAGCCTGAGGTGCTTAGAGATGATGCACAGAGAGAATAGAACAAACCTCTGTATGTTAATGGCTCTGGTGATGTTCTTGAACTGGGTCACTTGCTGAAGTACTGTTTTCCCCTGAAGATAACGAGATGAGAAAGGAGAAGACTTTTCCTTATAGGCTAACAGAACAAAAGGTGGTGAGGAACCACGAAGAATGTTAGCACCTTAACCTCTGACTTGCTCCATTTGTTCTGTTGTAAAAGGCAAGTAAGTTCTGTTGTCTTCTTTCTGACATTTTAAGAAAATGTGAAAACGTTATTGGAAATACGTGATGAAAGTATCACTGAAATGTGTGGCAGAGCCTCTACTATGGGGCCAGGGTCTTCACATACATTGTCTCATTTAACCCTTACAATAGTACTATGAGAAAACAGGAGGTCAGAGTTTCAGCAGCTTCCCAAAACTCAATTCATGGGAATTGCAGATCTAGGATGCAAACCCAGGGCTCTAGGACTCCACAGCTCACATGCATGCCCTTTATATTTCAGAGTTTTTCTCCCAGAGCTCCAGGGCTCCCTGTTGTGGTGGGGGAGAAAGCCAAAGGAGAGGCTCTGCCCACTGCCCTCTTCTGCTTCATGAAAGGGGACTGTAGTATGAAGTTTGTTTCAAGGAAGGGCTCCATAACTAAAACAAAACAAAATGAAAATAGCACAAGCCCTTTGAAAATCACTGTGGAATGCCAGTTACCCCACAAACCCTATGCCATCAGATATTTTCAATGATTTAGTTACTTTTTATTCATTTTTCTTGAGATAAAATTCAAGTACCATAATATTCACCCCTTTAAAGAGTACAATTCAAAATGTCTAGCATATTCAAAGATTGTGTGACCATCACCCCTATCCAATTTCAGAATAGTTTCATTATCCCCACAAGAAATTCTACATCCATTTGCAGCCACTCTCCACCACAGAGAGTATATTGGCAATCACCAATACACTCTCTGTCTCTATAGATTTGCCTGTGCTAGACATTTCGTATAAATGATATAATACTATTATATATAAATATTTGCATCTCACTTCTTTTATTTAGCATAATATTCTCAAGGCTCACCTACATTGTAGTATTTATCAGTATTTCATTCCTTTATATGGCTGAATAATATTTCACTATAAGGATATAGGACATTTTATCTACTAATCAATTAATGGACATTGGGTTGTTTTCACTTTTTACTTACTATTAATAGGGCTGCTGTGAACATTTGCAGACAGGTTTTTGTGTAAAAGTATGTTTTAAATTTTCCGAGTATGTAGTTAAGGGTGTACTCGCCTGTCTTATGGTAACTATATTTAACTTTTTGAGGAACTGCCAAACTGGTTTCCAGAATGACTGAACCATTTTACTTTCCCATGAATGAAGAAAGAGGGTTCAGATTTCTTCATGTTGTTTGTCAACACTTATTATTTTCTGTTTTTTAAATTATAGCCATCCTAGAGGGTGGAAGGTGGTATCTCATTGTGGCCTTGATTTACATTTCCCTAATAACTAATGATATTAAAAATCTTTTCATGTGTTTATTGGCCATTTGTAAATCCTCTTTAGAGAAATGTCTATTCAAGTCCTTTCCTTATTTTGTTAAACTGGGTTTCTGTCTCTTTCATTGTTGAGTTGTAAGATTATTCCAGGCAATTAGACCCTTATCAGATAAGACTTTTAAATATTTTCTCCCATCCCGTGGGTTGTCTTTGCACTTTCTTGCTACTGTCCTTGGATGCAGAAAAGTTTTTTTAAATTTATGTATGTATGTATGTTTTTGAGACGGTGTCTTGCTCTGTCATGCAGTCTGGAGTGTAGTGGCGCGATCTTTGCTCACTGCAACCTCCACCCCCCGGTTCAAGCGATTCTCCTGCCTCAGCCTCCCAAGTAGCTGGGAGTGCAGGCACATACCACCATATCTGGCTGATTTTTGTATTTTTAGTAGAGACGGAGTTTCACCACGTAGGCCAGGCTGATCTCCAACTCCTGAGACCTCAAGTGATCCACTCACTTCAGCCTCCTGAAGTGCTGGGATTACAGGCATGAGCCACTGTGCCCGGCCTTTTTATGCATTTTATTTTTATTTATTATTATTATTTTTTGAGATGGAGTCTTGCTTTGTCGCCCAGGCTGGAGTGCAGTGGTGCAATCTCGGCTCACTACAACCTCTGCCTCCTGGGTTCAAGTGATTCTCCCGTCTCAGTCTCCTGAGTAGCTGGGACTACAGGTGCACGCCACCACGCCCAGCTAGTTTTTGTATTTTTAGTAGAGGTTTAGTAGAGGATTTGCCGTGTTGGCCAGGCTGGTCTCGAACTCCTGACCTCAAGTGATCAGCCCATCTTGGCCTCCTAAAGTGTTGGGATTACAGGTGTGAGCCACCAAGCCTGGCCACAAAAGTTTTCAACATTGATTAAGTGCAATTTATCTATTTTTTTTTTTTTTTTTGGCTGCTTAGACTTTTGGTGCCGTACCTAAAAAACACTGTCTAATCCAAGGTCATGAAGATGTATGCTTATGTTTTCTTCTAAGCGTTTTATAGTTTCAGTTCTTACACTTAGTTCATTGATTCATTTTATGTTAATTTTTGCATAGGAGCTGAGGTAGTAGTCCAACTTCATTCTTTTGCGTGAGGATATCCAGTTGTCCGAGCACCATGTAAACCTGTTCTTTTCCCCATGGAAATCTCTTAACTTTCTCATTGAAAATCAGTTGATAAATGCATGTGTTTGTTTCTGGACTCTCAATTCCATTCGATTGATCTATATGTCTATCCTTATGCCAGTAACACCCAGTTTTGATTATTATAAGCTGGTAGTAACTTTCAAAATCAGAAAGTGTAAGTCCTCCCATTTTTTTTTTTTTGTTTTTGTTTTTTTTTTAGATAGAGTCTTGCTTTGTCTCCGAGGCTAGAGTGCAGTGAGATCTCGGCTCACTGCAACCTCCACCTTCCGGGTTTAAGCAATTCTCCTGCCTCAGCCTCCTGAGTACCTGGGATTACAGGCGCACACCACCATGCCTGGCCGATTTTTGTATTTTTAGTAGAGATGGGGTTTCACTACGTTGGTCAGGCTGGTCTCAAACTCCTGACCTCGTGATCCACCCGCCTCGGCCTCCCAAAGTGCTGGCATTACAGATGTGAGCCACTGAGCCTGGCCCAATGTGTTTTTTTCAAGACTATCCTGAATATTCTGGATTATAGATACTTTACATTTCCATGTGGATTTCAGGATCAGCTTGTCAATCTCTGCAAAACTGGAAACTGGAGCTTTGAAAGGGATTGCACTCAATCTCTAGATCAATTTGGAAAGAGAATATTACCATCCTAACAATACTGTTTTCTGATCCATAAACATGGGTGCCTTTGTATTTATTGAGGTCTTCTGTAATTTATTTCATTGATGTTTTATGGTTTTCAGTGTACAAGTCTTGTACTTCTTTTGTTACATTTATTCCTAAGTATCTCATTTTTATTTATGCTATTGTACATGGAATTGTTTTTCTTACCTATTTACAGATTTTTCATTGCTACTGTATAGAAACAAACTAATTTTTGGATGTTGATTTTACATCCTACAACTTTGGTGAACCTGTTTATTAGCTCTATAAGTTTTTTTGTGGATTCCTTTGAATTTTTGATATGTAAAATTAGGTTTTCTGAAAATAAAGATAATTTTATTTTCCTTTTATTTCTTTTTCTTGCTTGATTGCCTTAGATATAACTTCCAGTACAATGTTGAATAGAAGTGGTAAGAGCAGATGTCCTTGTCTTATTCCTGGTCTTAGAGGAAAAGCTTTCAGTCTTTTACCATTAAGTTATTAGCTGTGGGTTTTTCACAGATTTCCTTCAATTATGTTGAGGTAATTCTCTTCTTATCTAGTTTATTTAGTGTTTTATCAGGAAAGGGTGTTGATTTTTTGTCAAATGCTTGTTCTGCATCTACTGAGAAAATAAAGTGGGTTTTTCCTTATTGTTTTAACATGGTGTAATTCATTGTTTGATTTTTTGTACGTTAAAACATCCTTGCATTTTGGGGTAAATCTCATTTAGTCCTGGTGTATGATGCTTTTATATGTTGCCAGATTTGGTTTGCTAGTATTTTGTCAAAGATTTTTGCATTATGTTCATAAAGAATATTAGTCTATAGTTAATTTTATTTGTAATATCTTGGTCTCATTTGAATATCAGATAATAAAGGGTTGATAGAATGAGCTGAGAAGTAGTCCCTCCTCTTCCAGTTGTTGGATGAATTTACAAAGGATTAGTGTTCTCTCTTCTTTTTTTTTTTTTTTTGGTCAGGTTGGTCTCGAACTCCTGACCTCAGGTGATCCGCCCGCCTCGGCCTCCCAAAGTGTTGGGATTACAGACGTGAGCCACTGTGCCCGGCCTGTTCTATCTTCTTTGAATGTTTGGTGGAATTGACCAGTGAAGCTATCTAGTTCTGAAGCTGTCTTTGTGGGGTTTTTTAAAATTCTATTTTAATATTTTTGCTTATACATCTACTGAGTTTTTTTATTTCCCTTTGAGTTAATTTTGATAGTTTGTGTCTTTCTGAAATGTATTTAATCTATCTACGATATCCGATTTGTTTGCATACAACTGTTCTTAGCATTTCCTTATAATACTTTTTATTTGGGTAAGGTCAGTAGTAATAATAAACCCTCTTTTATTCTTAATTTTAATAATTTGAGTCCCCCTCTCATTTCAGATTAGGTGAAGGTGTGTCAATGTTGTTGATATTTTCAAGTAATTAGCTTTTGGTTTTGTTGACTGTATCTATTATTCTTCTATTTCACGCCTTCATTTCTGCTATGATTTTTATTCATTCCTTCTTGTTGCTTGCTTTGAGTTTATCTCACTCTTATTTTTCCAGGTTCTCAAGGTGAAAGGCTAGGTTATTAATTTGAGATCTTTCTTCTATTTTAATACAGGCATTTCAGTTATAAGTTTCCCTGCAAGCACCGTTTTGGTGGCATCTCATAAGTTTGGATTTGTTGCATTTTTAGTTTATTTATCTCAAAGTATTTTCCAATTTCCTTTGTGATTTTTTTCTTTGATTCATTGGTTATTTAGGAGTTACGTTTTTTAATTTCCACATTTCCCAATTAAAAAATTCTTTATTATTATTTTATTTTATTGTATTGCATTTTTTAAATTTTTTTTTATTATTTTTTTTTTGAGACGGAGTCTCGCTCTGCCGCCCAGGCTGGAGTGCAGTGGCCGGATCTCAGCTCACTGCAAGCTCCGCCTCCCAGGTTCACGCCATTCTCCTGCCTCAGCCTCCCAAGCAGCTGGGACTACAGGCGCCCGCCACCTCGCCCGGCTAGTTTTCTGTCTTTTTTAGTAGAGACGGGGTTTCACCGTGTCAGCCAGGATGGTCTCGATCTCCTGACCTCGTGATCCGCCCGTCTCGGCCTCCCAAAGTGCTGGGATTACAGGCTTGAGCCACCGCGCCCGGCCTTGTATTTTATTTTTTTGAGACAGAGTCTCCTTCTGTTGCCCATGCTGGAGTACAGAGGCATGATCTCAGTTCACTGCAATCCCTGCCTCCTGGGTTCAAGTGATTCTTGTGCCTCAGCCTCCTGGGTAGCTGGGATTATAGACATGCACCACTACACCCAGCTAATTTTTGTACTTTTAGTAAAGACATAGTTTCACCATGTTGGGCAATCTGGTCTCAAACTCCTGGCCTCATGTGATCTGCCCACCTCAGCATCCAAAAGTGCTGGGATTACAGGCATGAGCCGCCATACCTGGCCTGTTCTATCCATTATTAAAGGTGAGATACTGAAGTATCCAATTATCATTATTAAATTGCTTATTTCACCCTGAAATTCTGTCAGTTTTGCTTCACGTATTTTGGGAATCTGTTGTTAGGTACGTATATGCTTATAATTGTTATAACTTCTTGATAGATTAATGCTTTGATCATTATAGAATGTCCTTTTTTTCTCTAGCAACACTTTTTGTCTTACATTTGTTTGCCTTTTCCCCTATTATAAGCATATCCGGAAAATATTAAATATATTGCAATCATAGCACAAATCCTAAGTAATATGAAAATAAGGTAAATACTTGTTGTTCTAGAGTTCATTCATTTCGTTCATTTCCAAAGGTACAAATTATGTTTGTGCTAGAAATTTGGTAGTGTCATGCTTAAAGAAGCTAATGTGCATATCACCCTCTAGTGGACAATTATGTACATTGACACATCCTCTGTAGTTAAGTGAACATGAGGAGGCAGCCATAACCCTTAGTATAAGTGAACATGAGGAGGTAGCCATAACCCTTAGTGATAGAATCATGAACGAGAATCCTAGAAAGTTCTACAGAAACCCAGTTCACACAACCAGATCCCAGTTGCCAAATTTGAAAGCCAGCAAAACCCAGGCTTGGGAAAGACTCTATTTTATTGTTGTAAGCCACGACTCCGATACAAAACAAGATGGCAACACTGTTAAGGGACAAGATCCTGGAGAAGCTCAGACCTAGAGATACCAGAACTAGCCTACAGGAGTTTTCCTATTTCCATACTATGTAGAGGAACATGACAAACCCAGCAGTGGGTCAGATTGACAGTGATGGCTGCTACTTGACTCCTACTGAACATATGATTGTTTTGCTAGGGTGCGTGCTTGATCTATACATAATATTTTTTTCTCCTCTGGCTGCCTTCAAGGTTTTTCCTTTAACTTTGCTTCTCATTGGTTTTACAATGATATTTTAGGTTTTTTTTTTTTTAATTTTTGGTTTTCCTTTATTGATTTTGGATAATTCTTGTTCATCATCTCTTCAAATATTCTTTTACTTCACTCTCTTCTTCTGGAACTTCAATTACATGCCTGTTAGACAGTTGTTATTATCCCACAGCTGATCTCTCTCTCTCTTTTTTCTATTTATGTTTAAATTTGATTCCTATTTACTTATTTTCAAGCCTGGTGATTCTTTCTTCTGTAGTTTCTAGTTTGCTAGTAAGCTTGAATGAATTCTTCACTTCTGCACCCATGTTTTCTATTTCTAGCATGTCCACTTCACTCTGTTTTTTAGTTTCTGCATTTCTAATAAAATTCCTCATCTGTTAATGCCAACTTTCCACCTATTCCACTAGATACTTTAACAAAGGGGTCCCCAACCCCAGGCTGCGGATTGGTACCAGTCTGTGGCCTTTTAGGAACTGGGCCACACAGCAGGAGGTGAATGGTGGGTGAAGGAGCTTTACTGCCTGAGCTCTGCCTCCTGTCAGATCAGCAGAGGCATTAGATTCTCATAGGAGTATGAACCATATTGTGAACTGTGCATGTGAGGGATCTAGGTTGTGTGCTCCTTATGAGACTCTAACTAATGCCTGATGATGTGAGGTGGAATGGTTTCATCCCAAAACCATCCCCCATCCTTCCCCCAGTCCGAGGAAAAATTGTTTACCACAAAACCAGCCCCTGGTGCCAAAAAGGTTGGAAATTGCTGCTTTAACATACTAATCATGGTTATCTCAAATTCACTGTCTGTCAATTCCAACATCTGGGTCATCTCTGAGTTTGGATCTGCCGAATGCTTTATCTCTTGAAGATAGATTGATTTCTCCTACTATTTGTATAATTTCTCTTTGATGAGATTTAAATGGTCCTATGTCAACTGACAGGGAAAAAAATTCACCATGAGAGAAAAGGGAATCTACTGAGGTCAATGATTCAATAGGAAGGCTTGAATATTTGTGGTCAAGAGTAGGGTCTGGTCAAAGTATATGACTGAAGCAGAAAGAGTTTCTGAGATCCAGCCCCCAGAGAAGGCAGTCAAGCTTTTAAAACAAACAAACAAACAAAAACAAAAAACTAGATATGTGAATATAAAAATTGTAAAAGCCGATATAATAACTAGGTATGTGAATACCTAGTTTAAAAAAATAGCTAGGTATGTGAATATAAAAATTATAAAAACCAACATAATAATTTTATTGTATAATAAAATACCAAGTCTAACACATCCTGCTGCTTGCACAGGGATTCAGACAAGCAGCACCATCACAGCAGAGAGTCATCTGGCTGTGTGGAATCAGTTGGGTTTTTTTTAATTAATAGATTTTATTTTTTGGAACCATTTTAGGTTTACAGAAAAATTGAACAGGAAGTATAGAGACTTCCCATAAACCCATTCCCCCCAGTTTCTCCTATTATTAACATTTTTCTTTGGTATGTAACATTTGTTACAATTGACACAATATTATTAAATAAGTCCATTATTTATATTGAAGTTCACTCCTTGTATAGTCCTATGGGTTTTGACAAATGCATAATGTCATGTACCTACCATTTCAGTACTATATAGAAAATAGTTTTACTGTTATAAAAATTTCCTTTGTTCTACCTATTCATTATTCTCTCCCCTCTAAACCCCTGGAAGCCATTGACCTTTTTACTATCCATAGCTTTGCTTTTTCCAGAATGCCGTATAGTTGAATCATACAGTATGTAACTTTTTCAGCCTGGCTTTAGTCTAAAAAGTCTGGATTTCACTTATAATACTCATTGAAGACTTTCTGCATGTCTTTTCATGGCATGACAGTTCATTTTTTTAACCATTGAATGATATTTAGCTGTATGGATTTACCATAATTTGTTTATTCATTTACCTGTTGAAGGACATCTTGGTTGTATCCACCTTTCAGCAATTACGAAAAAAGTTGCTATAAAAATTTCTATGCAGGTTTTTGTGTTAACATAAGTTTTCAATTTATTTGGGAAAAAATCTTGGAACACTATTATTGGCTTGTATGGCAGACTATATATACCTCTGTAATAAATTGCCAAATGGTCTTCCAAAGTGGCTGTACCATTTTGCAGTCCCACCAGCAATAAATGCAAGTTCTTGTTGTTCCACATCCTCACCAGCATTTGGTGCTGTTAGCTGGAACCAGTTTTTAATAGTGCTACAAGGTGCAGCAACAGTATTTTAAAATGAGAATCTACTGGAGAACAGATGCGATTTTGTTCTGACTTCTCTTTGGTGTTTGGGAACAGAACTGACATCTTTGGATTTAGTAAGTCCTTTGGGTTCTTATACCTTGTTGATGAGAAGAGTTTACAAATGGGTATTGGATGTCTTTCTAACTTAAACAGGTAAGTACTTACGTAATAAATTGAAAAAATAGGAACAATATTTTTGTAATTGCACTTTAAGCTATGTAAGGAGGTAATGTGTCATACAACATTGACTCTTGCTTGGAAAGGTGTTTTGAACAAAGCAACTTAAAATGATCTCCTTTAAGAACATAGTTAAGGGCTGGGCGCAGTGGCTCACGCCTGTAATCCCAACACTTTGGGAGGCTGAGGCAGGCGGATCACGAGGTTAAGAGTTCAAGACCTGCCTGGCCAACATGGTGAAACCCCGTCTCTACTAAAAATACAAAAATTAGCTGGGCGTGGTGGTGCATGCCCGTAATCCCAGCTACTCAGGTGAAGGAGGCAGGAGAATTGCTTGAACCCGGGAGGCGGAGGTTTCAGTGAGCTGAGATCATGCCACTGCACTCCAGTCTGGGCGACAGAGCAAGACTCCATCTCGGGGGAAAAAAAAAAAACCCAGTTAAAACTGAAGGTTTAGTAAACTGACTCCAAGTGAAACCATGATTATCTTTTATGTGCCCCTGGCCCGCCACTTCCCACCCTCTCTCCGCTCTGAGACAGGAAGAAGTGAGTACGGGCATACCACGTTTTATTGAACTTCAATTCATTGTGCTTCTCAGATATTGCACTTTTTACTAATTGAAAGTATGGCAATCCTGCATTGAGCAAGTCTTTTTTTAATTGTTATTATACTTTAAGTTCTAGGGTACATGTGCACAACGTGCAGGTTTGTTACATACGTATACATGTGCCATGTTGGTGTGCTGCACCCATTAACTCGTCATTTACATTAGGTATATCTCCTAATGCTATCCTTCCCTCCTCCCCCAACCCCATGACAGGCTCCAGTGTGTGATGTTGCCCTTCCTGTGTTCAAGTGATCTCATTGTTCAATTCCCACCTATGAGTGAGAACATGTGGTGTTTGGTTTTCTGTCCTTGCGATAGTTTGCTGAGAATGATGATTTCCAGCTTCATCCATGTCCCTACAAAGGACATGAACTCATCCTTTATTATGGTTGCATAGTATTCCGTGGTGCATATGTGCCACATTTTCTTAATCCAGTCTGTCACTGATGGACATTTGGGTTGGTTGCAAGTCTTTGCTATTGTGAATAGTGCCACAATGAACATACGTGTGCATGTGTCTTTATAGCAGCATGATTTACAATCCTTTGGGTATATACCCAGTAATGGGATGGCTGGGTCAAATGGTATTTTTAGTTCTAGATCCTTGAGGAATCATCATACTGTCTTCCACAACAGTTGAACTAGTTTACAGTCCCACCAACAGTGTAAAAGTGTTCCTATTTCTCCACATCCTCTCCAGCACCTGTTGTTTCCTGACTTTTTAATGATTGCCATACTAGCTGGTGTGACATGGTATCTCCTTGTGGTTTTGATTTGCATTTCTCTGATGGCCAGTGATGATGAGCATTTTTTCATGTGTCTGTTGGCGAGCAAGTCTTCTTATGAATAAGCAAAGAAAGTGGTTTCTTGAGATGGAATCTACTTCTAGTGAAGATGCTGTGAACATTGTTGAAATGACAGCAAAGGATTTAGAATATTACATAAAATTAGTTGATAAAGCAGTGGCAGGATTGACTCCAATTTTGAAAGTTCTACCATGTATAAAATGCTATCAAATAGCAACATGCACTACAGAGAAATCTTTAGTGAAATATAGTCAATCAATGTGTCAAACTTCATTGTCATATTTTAAGAAATTGCCACAGCCACTCAAACCTTCAGCAACCACTGTCAACACCAAAGCAAGACCACCAGCAAAACAATTAGGACTCACTGAAGGCTCAGATGATCATTAGCATTTTTTAGCAATAAGGTTTTTTGAAATTAAGATATTTAATATTTTTTCTAGACATAATGCTATTGCACACTTAGTAGATCATAGTATAGTTTAAACATAACTTTTATATGCACTGGGAAACAAAGAATTTTGTTTGAGTTGCTTTACTGTGATCTTTATTGTAGTGGTATGGAACTGAACCTGCAGTATCTCTGAGGTACGCCTATATATATGTCTTAAGATAATTCCATCTGTTAGCTGCTTACTACTATAAATGCTGACTCACCTAGAATTTGGCTTCTCAGTCAAATTCTTAAGGTTTTAAGAGAATTTAAAGTTGTGATTTAAAACTCTACCTTTTCCCATTCATTCCAAAAGACAAGAAGGGAATATGCCATAACAATGTTCATTACCTTTACACAGGTGAATATAAATGACATTTCCAACAAGTTGAGTACATTAATGATGACATTTAAATTTCAAGCTAAGAAGAGTTGCCTTTGTGTAGTAGGATAATAAGTACACAGTATTTCTTCATTTTTTACATTTAAAAATGCAATCTCCTCTTTCTCCAGTTGGCATTTGTCTAGAAATTCAGTAAACAAACAGTAACAATGATAAAACAGTGTTTCCCTGGTTCATATTCCACTCTGTGAATTACGGACTTTCTCATTCCATCCTCCAACACTATAGCCCTCCCCTACACCACACACACACCTCAAATTCCTCCAAATTCTGCCAACTCTGTATTCCAGGCACTAGCCTGAACCATTGAGAAAGAAAAACTGATTAAATTTTTGGAAATAAATGTAGGACATGTCACAGTTGTAGTGTTATGGAAGCCCCAAGGGATAGAGGGCACTGTTTGTCATTTGCATTGGTTCTTTTCCCACCCCCATCTTGCCTTGTGAATGCCTCCTTCCCAGGTTGCCCTGTATGTGGGAGTATGGATTAGTCCGGCTCTCTGTCCAGGCTGTTTTGTCCTTCTCTTGCTATGGCATCCTGTCAGTCTTTGATCTGAACTGTAAGGTTAGTTAACTTCTACCCCCACTTATGTGACCAAATACTATTTATAAGATATAATGCTGTTCTAACTTGTGTTCCCAATGTGTAATAATCTTCTTATCTAGCTAAAGAGCAGGAGCTCCTCTCCCAAGAATTCAGCATAAGACCCTCAAAGTAGATTCAGAGAACACTTTTTTTGTTACTTGAGTTTGTGAACCTCTACTCTCTCTTCTGAATACTTCCCAAGAGGTCTCTCAGACTTATATTCAAATAAACCCCTGCTGGTCTCTCCTAACACCACTTGATGGCCATACGTATACCACACATTTTGCATTCCACTTCATTCTGATAATAGACCTCTATTTTTTTTTCCCCTTGGGGAGTTATCCTTTTCCATGTAATCTGAATAGTTTAGTTGGGCTGACTTCTTTAATGGCTTTTGTGTTTGATTAAAAATGGCTGACAGCTGGGCACGGTGGCTCACACCTGTAATCCCAGCACTTTGGAAGGCTGAGGTGGGCAGATCACCTGAGGTTGGGAGTTCGAGACCAGCCTGACCGACATGGATAAACCCTGTGTCGGCTAAAAATACAAAATTAGCTGGGCGTGGTGGTGCATGCCTGTAATTCCAGCTACTAGGGAGGCTGAGGCAGGAGAATCACTTGAACCCGGGAGGCAGAGGTTGCAGTGAGCAGAGATCGTGCCATTGCACTCCAGCTTGGGCAACAAGAGTGAAATTCTGTCTAAAAAAAAAAAAAAAAAAAAAGGCTGACAATTATTTGTTACTCTTCCAGATGAGAGAAGTCTAACTTCCCTATTCATGAATCTGGGATGCCTTAGTGACTTGTGTGGCCAATAGAATATAGCGGAAATGAGAATCTGAGACTTTTAAAACTAGGTCTGAAGAAGGTTTGCAGCTTCTACTCAGGGTTCTTGAATGACTCATTCTGAGGACCACTGCCTACTAGGTAAGAAAAATGACTACCCTGAGACTGCCATACTGCCCAAGCTTCCACGTGAAAAGGCTTCCAGGAGAGATAAACATCTGGCCAGCTCCAGATGTCCCAGCTTAGGCACTTATGAGCGAAGAAGTCTTCTTGGTCATTACAAGCTCTAGCAGTTGCAGTATGGAGGACTGGAAACCCAGCTATCAGCCAGAACCAAAGTCCCAGATATGTGGTCCTAGTCACGATGTTTCCATTCTCTCTAGCAATTTGGGACTCAGACATTGGAAAGCAAAACTGAAGCATTGCTTCCATGCCCTGCCCATATTCTTGACCCACAAAATCATGAGTATAATAAACTTGACACCATTAAACTTTAGGGCAGCTTATTAGATAACTGGAACAGTTTCAGAGGTGGGTTGTTAACTTATATGCAGGTAATCAGAACAGTCAGTCCACCCAGTCATAGTATTTGGTTCAGGACTGAGAACATGACCCAACTCTGGCCAGTCATCATTTCCATCCCCGTAGCTGTAGTGGATGGTTAGGAGATGGGTTTGTTATTCAAAGTGGTTCAATGAAGTACTGTACTTGGAACTTTATACAAACTAGAACAGTCTCTCTGTCTGTAACATTGCTGAGAGGGTGTTATATAAGCATAGGAAAAGAGAAAGTCATCATGCCTCCACCAGCTAGCCTAAGAATGGAGGAGGGAAGAGCTTACCTAAGAAAACAGCAGCAAGAGATAGAGTAAGAATAGACCAGATAGCATCATTAAAGCCAGATCTACCTTGGACTTCTCAGATTAAAAAGTCAATGCCTTCTAGATTTTGCTTAACCCCCTTTTTTTGGGGGGGGGGTGGGGGGCTCACCTTCGCTTGAGTGCAATGGCATGATCATAGGTCACTGCAGCCTCTAACTCCTGGGCTCAAGAAATTTTCTCAACCCAGACTCCTGAATAGCTGGGACTACAGGCACACTCCACTATGCCTGTCTAATTTTAGGACTTTTTTTTGTAGAGATAATATCTCGCTATGTTGCTCAGGATGGTATTAAACTCCTAGACTCAAGTCATCCTCCTGCCTTGGCCTACCAAAGTGCTGGGATGACAGCCATGAGTCACCACATTGGCCTGTTTAAGCAAATTTAATTTTTATTGCTTTGTTAATGGAAACCAAAAGTGTACTAACTACTATATATATGAATTATCTTTATAGTTCAACTAGACTTCCTAGCAGAGGCCGTGATTATTTGTAATTTCTAAATTTTCCCTAACAAATATGTCTAATTTTACTAATGGAATTTTTCAAACTTTATATTTTTAAAATTCGAAGGTGAAGCTTCATGTAATAGTAAAATATATAACAACTAATCTGGTGGTGGAGCATTATCATCACCATAATTTTTCTAACTAACAACCTCATTTTACCTCATTTCTGTAAAATGAAGAAATCAATGAAGGAAACTAACTAAGTCAGTAAATGCTTAAGCAAGAATGTGAACTCACATCTGGTCTAAATTCCATACTTTAAAGTTCTTGGAAACAACTTATGAGTTCTAAAAAATTTGATAAGATGCCACATATTGGGACATAAAGTCAAATGTATAGTTAGTACATATACAGATACCACAGAGTCACTTTGGTTTTCTGAAATTCTGGAGACACACATAACTGCAGATGAAAATTCAATGCATCTGACTATCACAAAACCTTTCCAGTCTTTCTCTTCTACACTTTTTATTAATTTGAGGTTTGTAATTTCTTTTTGTGACCAAAAGTTTTTTTCAAATGTCATCATCCTGTGGACAATGGTTGAGATACCAAGAGTCATGTAAGAAAAATTTGAGATGGGCCCCATCTCTCATTCCCCTTAGTTTATCCCAAGCCTCCACCATACACCTTTTTGTATTGACCTGTTTACTTCTCATTCAATAATGTAACTCTTCATAAGTTTTTAATTTTATTAAATTTTGAAATGATCACAAATTTACAGAAAAATGTTAAGGAGAGTACAAAAAACCTTTTCCCCTGTGCATTTGATGGTAAGTTGCTGACCTCATGCCCTATCACCCACAGATACTTAAGTGTGTATTACCTACAAACAAGGACATTCTCAACACAGCTACCCTCCAATCCTCAAAATCAGGAAACTGATACCAAATCTCAGATTCTATTCAAGTGTTGCCAATTGTCCCCAATATGTTTTCTTTTTTTAACCAAAAGATGAAGTTCAGAATCTCATGTTGTATCTGATGGTCACATCTATGTAGTCTTCTTTGGTCTGGACAGTCTGGAATAGTTCCTCAGTCTTTCTTTGACTTTTATGACTTTGGCAGTGTGGTAGGTTACAGGCTAGTTACTCTATAGACTGTGTGTTAATTTAGATTTTTTAAAAGATCCCCCTAGATTTGTATTCCACATCTCTGGCAGAAATACCACAGAATGATGCTGCACTTTGGTCATGACATCCTATCAGGAACATGATACCAATTTCTGGTCATTGATGATATTCACGTTGATCACATGATTCAGATGGTATCTGCCAGGATTTCCACTACAATGTTACCCTTCTTCCTGTGCATAGAACACACTCACCTCCCTGCCAAGGGAAATAATTCAGTCTTATCCAATTACTGCATTCTGCTAAAAATCCAACATCTCTGGGTGATGCACAGTTAACTCCGTTGTGTCCGATATGGCTCTTCATGGTGGGTCTAGTAATTTGTCAACCAAAATACAAGTTATTAGCCTACTGTCCCCCATATCCTCCCAATATGCTTCATTCAGTGACTGAACAGGACCAAGATAACTGCAGTAGAAACTTCTGTTTGCAAAAGGAAGAATGGGTAAACACACAGCAGCCAAGGTCTGTAACAATTATTACATTGTACTAGGCAGGACCTCACAGTGAAGTCAGTTCCTCGGAAAGAACCTGTCTGGTTGTCCCCCGTTCTGTTCTCAGAGACAAATATCCTAGTCCTTTAACCTCTGTAGCAAGATATTACTTGACCATGGTCTCTGTGCCCACATTTAATGTGAGCATTAGGGAGAAGGTCTGCCCCAAGAATTGGATAGATTTTTTGAAGTTAGGTGTCCTGAAGGTGTCCTTAGGGCTCAAATAATCACAGGATTTTTGCAGAGCTGACTTGGGATTTTTTTTTTTTTTTTTAACAATATGATGCCTTCGAAAACTTAGTCGGCCTTTAATCTTTGTATTGGGCAGTTCCATATGCTGGTAACCATCTGATGGTAATTCCTCTCATTTTGTAATATATTTTAAATTGCCATTTATTTAGATCTTTTAATTTTCAGTAAAGTTTTGTATTTTACAAAGTATATGGTTGAGTATTCAAAAATATATCAAAATGTATTGTTATTATATTCTTATGTATTTGTGTTACGGAAGTTCCTTCTGTTTCTAGATTACTAATTATTTAAAAAATCAGGGCCAGGTGCAGTGGCTCATTCCTGTAATCCCAGCACTTTGGGAGGCCAAGGCGGGAGGATCACCTGAGGTCAGGAATTCAAGACAAGCCTGGCCAACATGGTGAAACCCTATCTCTATTGAAGATACAAAAATTAGCTGGGCGTGGTGGCCAGCACCTGTAATCCCAGCTACTTGGGAGGCTGTGGCAAGAGAATCACTTGAACCGGGGAAGCAGAGGTTGTAGTGAGCTGAGATGGAGCCGTTGCACTCTAGCCTGGGTGACGAGAACAAAATTCCATCTCAAAAAAAAAGAAATCAGAAATAGGTATTTAATTTTACTAATTTTTAAGCATCTATTAAGATGATTATATAGTGTGCTTATTTTCAATTTGATACTGCCAGCATACAAATACATTACAATAAATAGCTGTGTATCAATTATCCACTTAAATAAATAAAACATTACAAATACAAGTAAAGTTCCTTGTATTTCTCCCCAATTCTTTTCTCCTCTAATATTCCGCACCACATTCCTCTTCTAAGTTTGATTTTTATTGTTTCTATACTACCTGTATACTTTGCCTCACATATATTTCTCTGTAACATATATAATATTGCTCAGGCTTTTAATGCATGTATTTGAGGTTTCATGTGGCATGTATCTTGCCACAAATTACTTTTCTTCACTCCACATTGTTTTTGAGATTCAGCCTGTCTGCTAGATATAATTCTAGTTTATTTTAACCACAATTTAGTGTTCCACTTGAGGTAGGAGACTGGCATTCCCAGATTGGATAGGAAACTGGCTGGAGTCAGCAAGTGGTATCCAAAGCAACCTCTAGTTAACCTCACTGCCCATCATAAGACACTCCCACCAACACTATGACAGTGTACTAATGCCATGGCAACACCCAGAAGTTACTGTCCATTTTCTAAAGATTTCTGAATTGCTCACCCATTAATTTGCATGTAATTAAAAGAGGGTATAAAAACAGCTAGTCAACAGCCCAAACACTGCTGCTTTCAGCCCACTGCCCATGGGCTAGCCCTGCTCTGCAAGGAGCAGTCACTGAGCTGTAACACTGCCGCTTTCATAAAACCATTTTCTTCCACCACTGGCTCATCTTGAATTCTTTCCCGAGTGAAACCAAGAACCTGCCCTGTGTCATACTGAATGAACACACAAAACTTATTTATCCATCCTCCTGGTGATAGTTATTTACTTTATGTTTTTTTGCTATTTTAATCTTGTTTTCATTTCTCCTTGTCTCATATGCAAATTATGGTTGACAGATTTAGCAAATAAAAACACAGGATGTCCAGTTAAATCTGAATTCCAGATAAATCATGAATAATCTTTTTAGTTTCAAATAATACAACCCTGTAAGAGTTTAGAGAACACAATGAGAAATGTTGTATAAAATGACCCAGCACACACATACACATACAGTAGTCAAAGATAAAGCTTCCAAAAAATGTTAATTGATTTAATTGATATATGATATGGTTTGGAAGTCTTTCCCCTCCAAATCTCATGGTGAAAGGTGATTCCCAATGTTGGAGGTGGAACCTGGTGGGAGGTGATTGGATTATGAGCATGGATCCCTCATGAATGGTTTTTTTTGTTTTTTTTTTTTTGAGACGGAGTCTCGCTCTGTCGCCCGGGCTGGAGTGCAGTGACCGGATCTCAGCTCACTGCAAGCTCCACCTCCCGGGTTTACGCCATTCTCCTGCCTCAGCCTCCCGAGTAGCTGGGACTACAGGCGCCCGCCACCTCTGTTTAGCACCATCTCTTGGTGATAAATGAGTTCTCACTCAATTTGTTCATGAAAGAGTTGGTTGTTTAAAAGTCCGAGACCTCACTTCCTTTGCTCTCTTGTTCCCACTCTTGCCCTGTGAAATGCTTACTCGTGCTTTGCCTTTTGCCATGATTGTAAGCTTCCAGAGCACCTCACCAGAAGCTGAGCAGATGTTGGTGCCATGCTTGTACAACCTGCAGAACTATAAGCCAATTAAACTTCTTTTCTTTATAAAGTACCCAGCCTCATGTATTATTCCTTTATGGTAACACAAAAACCGTCTCACACAGTATTTACTCTACTACTTTTCTACTGAAATCCATTCTATTCTTTCTTTTCCATCTTACTGCCAATGCTATGGTTTGAGTGTCCCTGCAGACACTCATGTTGGACCCTTAGTTTCCAGTGCTGCAGTGTTGAGAGGTAGGATTGTTAAGAGGTGGTCTAATGGAAGGCATTTGGGTCATGAGTGCTCCATTCTCATGGCAGCTTAGTTCCCACAGTAGTGAATGAGTTCTTAATCTCTTAACACTGGATTAATTCTTGAGAAAAATTGATTCATTCCCATAGCAGTGGGTTGTTCCTCCTTGTGTTTAGTCTCTTTTAGCATGTGCCTGCTCCCATTTCCACTTTTCTGTCATGTTATGACTCAGCAAAAAAGCCCTCACCAGAAGCAAGCAGATGTTAGCACCATGCTTTTGGACTTTCCAGCCACCAGAATCATGAGCCAAGTTATTCTTTTCTTTATAAATTACCCAGCCTCAGATATTCTGTTATAGCAACACAAAACAGACTAGGAAATCATCCCATTCCATTTAAAAAGGACTTTCCTTGTCCCACTGAATTAATTTCTCCACCTACTAATATATCCAAGTCCTACAGTTTGTAAAACACTGTTGCAGAATATACAGTCAGAAATAGAATTGCTGATTTGTAGATACTGCATTTTCAACTTTACCAGAATAGCCATATTATTCTCCAAAGTGGTTGTATATTAATGTTTCCAGTGTTCCATAGCCTCATCAACACTTTTTAGTGTTCAACTGTATAATTTTTAAACTTCATGAATACCAAATGGTGTCTCATTTTGGTTTAAGTGTGCATTTTACTCAATATTTGTGAGCTTTAGCATTCTTTTCACTTGTGTCCATCATTTGAATTTCCTCCTCAGTAAACTATTTACATTCTTCATCCAATTTTTTATTAGGTTGGTTGCCTTTTTCTTATTGAATTTTAATAGTCCATGGTATATTTTGCCTACTAATGCACTATATGTTATGTGAATTGCATATGATTTAATTTGTGACTCATTCTTTCATGTTGTGTTTATGGAGACTTTTCTCCATAAATCCGTAAAAATTTTTAAATCTTAAAAAAAAATCTGTGCTTTTTGCATCTTGTTTAAATAAATCTATTCTATCCCAAAGTCATAAAGATATATTTCTCCTCTATGTTTTCTAAGAAGTTTTGATATTTTGGACAGTGATTTTTCCTGTTTTAATTACTGCTATATTCCAACCTAAGAGAGTATCAGCACGTATCGGGCCCACAATATTTGTTGAAAGAGTGAAAGGAGAGAAATTCTTGGGGGGAGAACAAAGTAAAACTGGAAATTCAGAAAGGTGAGGGGAACTCGATCGAGTTCTTTGTGCAAGGTGGAGCATTGCAACTGAGGCATATAAAGTGAGGGCCCTCATTGTCCTTAAAAAAAAAAAAAAAACTCTCAGGGCGTTAAGAGAAAGAGTAAACAAAAAAAAATTGTTTGGCTTGACATGTAAAAGGGCAATTATTACATTTTATCTAGTATTTAGGTGGTTTATAAGGGTTTATAAGGGAGTAGTTTTCAGGTTTTTTGGCCCACTGTATCACAAGAAATTTACCGATTAATGTTTGAACTACATCAATAGATTTTAGAGGTTTTAATTCATTCCTGCATTCCTGGGGTAAATTATTCTTGACAATATTATTAGATTCTTATTTGTTAATATTTTAGTTAGGAGTTTTTGCATTCTATGGCCATAAGTGATACTGGCTTCTGGCCTGCCTCATGGTATCCTTGTCCAATATAGGTATATGGACATGTTAGCCTTTAGAATGAGTTAGGAACTTTTCCAGCACTATCTATGCTTTGGAAATATTAATAGAACACAGAATTATGTTTTAAATATTTATAAAACATACTTTAAAACTATCACGGTTGATTATTTTTCTCTTGAGACAAGGTCTTCCTTTATCACCTAGGCTAGAGTGCAGTGGTGCAATCATAGCTCATTGCAGCCTTGATCTCTGGGGCTCAAGTGATCTCCCCAACCCCAGCCTCCTGAGTAGCTGGGATTACAGGTGCACACCACCATTCCTGGCTAGCTATGTTGTCCAGATTGGTCTTGAACTCTTGGCTCAAGTGATTCTCCTGCCTTGGCCCCTCAAAATACAGGGATTACAGGTATGAACCAGCATGCCCAGCCAGATGTTTTCTTCTTAGAGATAAATCTTTTGCCAACCTTTTCAGCTTTATTTTTAGCAATTTTTGAGTTGATTTTAGTCATTTATTTATATGTAATAAGATGTTAAATGACTCTTTTCCTGTTGTCTCAGATTTTCAGCAGAGCATTTTAAGACCAAGAAATATAGGTGCTAGGCCCTCCATGCAGGACATTCCAAGAGACTGTGAAACCAACTGTTAAACTGCAGCCCATCACCCACCTTGAGGATTTATAGGTAAAATAAGAAAATTCTTCAAGAGAGGTCAGCAGTGTGGATTGCTCTGATGACCACTGCCAATGTGCTGTGTGCTCCCCAGATACTGGAAGGATGAGGACTTTTAAAGTAACTACTCCTGGACCTTGCTATGTGCTCCATGGCATTTGAATGCATAGCCACGAGACTGGCTGGAGCCACTGGGGTGACAGAGAAAAGTGAAGGCTTCATAGGCAGCAGCCTGTACCTCCAGAAGCAAGCAGGACTCAGCACATTCTCAAGGAAAATCTCTGGTGTTGAGTCATCTTGGAAAGGTTTGAAATTTTGATTGCATACATATATCAAATCGTCATGTTGTACACCTTTGATATATTTATGTAGTCTACTTTTTACTCTTTTTCCCAAATGAAATAAGTATTGTGATGAAGCAAATTAGAAAAAAGCCTTAGCTTGCTTGCAAGACACAATTTCTAAAGCTCTTGTCACATTCCACCTTTCAGCAATTGTCATTGATAAGGCACAATACATCCCTGTGTTTGGCCATTATCCATAACAAAGTCAAGAAAATGGCTGTCGTCTGTCTCAGCTGCAACATAAAATTAGTACAATAATGACACACAAGGACAGGGCTTTGTCGCACGAGTGCCTTTACCCAGCTGCCTAGAGAGCATCATTTATTAGTTCTTAACTGGTTACTAATTCATGCAATGTGTCTCCCATATTGTTAGGTCTGTCTAATGACTAACTCTATGGCTTCTCTATATTCTGTTGGCCTTTGATATAGCATTAGATAGCATTGTTTTATTTTGGCTTTAAACTGGTAAAGATGATCTATGTTTAAATCCTTGGACCCAAGGATGTTATTTCTGGCTCTCGTAAGTTTTGATCCAAACATCAAATTCTCCTTTTGAGCTTATTATCCCTCAGCCCATGTGGGCTTCATAGCAGTATAGATAATGACATTAATTGGTTTCATTAAATTGACATTCATTGTTCTTTGAACCAGTGTAAGAATTGCCTGGTATTTTCCCAAGCAATAGTGATATGATATGGCCCCCACTATTCCCTAGGTTTAGAGCAAAGGCAAAAATGTTTCAGAAGCTGCAGTGACGGAATACCAGGGCTCCCAAACTGAGCTGGTAAAAATCTCCTGTAGGGGTATCTGAGTAGAAACAGAGAATGTAAATCACTGGAAGAAGTTAAAAAGTGAACATCTTATTCAAAGAGAAACAGAAATGGATACTTCTGTGGATTTTTAAAAAACTGACTGGGCAGATCTCACATCTTTATATATCACAGGACTTTAATACCATACTCAAGAGTATCTTGCTTTGATCAATTCTGTTTTCTGTGTGACATACATAGTTAGCATATCACAACTTCTTATAAAATAGTACTTTTCTTTCAGACAGAGTCTCGCTCTGTCACCCAGGCTGGAGTGCAGAGGCGTGATCTTGGCCTACTGCAACCTCTGCCTCCTGGGTTCAGGCGACTCCCCTGCCTCAGCCTCTCGAGTAGCTGGGACTACAGGCATGCACCACCATGCCTGGCTAATTTTTGTATTTTTAGTAGAGATAGGGTCGCACCATGTTAGCCAGGAAGGTCTCAATCTCCTGACCTCGTGATCCACCCACCTTGGCCTCCCAAAGTGCTGGGATTACCAGTGTGAGCCACCACGCCCAGCCTAAAATAGTACTTTTCAACTAGTATGAACACACCTCATTCTTCTTCTGGTTGTCTGTACTCGGTCCATGATGTCTATTGATTGGGTACAGGTGTTACATTGGATAACTTAACCCATAACAATAGCTAATTATTGAAGACTTCAATACATTTATTGCCTTGTGAGCTGTACTGGGGCTGTGCTCAAATATTTTTACCCCTCATTCTTTTCCAAACCCAGTCTTTCCCCCATCCTGCTTCCATTCTCACAGCCAGGTCAGAGTTTATTGTCTTCTATATTTTCTAATAAGATATTCTAGTCCACAAAATTTTTAATGATTATTTGGCTGCGGTAAAATGTCTGTGTATGGTATTCCTATTATACAGCCAAATACAAAGTTGAAAAAGAAGAATTTATTTTAAAGACTCCATCACTTGAAATAGTGGCAGCAAATAGTTAATATTTTGCCTTGTTGATAAAAATATTTGTACTCAAACATTGTTAAATATTTTCTGGTATACTTCCTCACTCCGTCCATATGATGGTCATCTAGACATTGTCTTCAAGTCCAGTGGATAGACACCAATTATCAATGTTATTTGTTTCAATATATTAATTGCTATTAAATTACTTCAAAAAAGAATTTGAGTACATCTACAATGGGGTTTGCTCTCTTACAGCTATTGTGCTAAACCCCTATTAACTTCAATAGGGAGGGCAACATGTTCAAGAGGCCGAAGAAGAGATCCAGAGCTAGCAAAATTAGATGTGGGGCTTCATTAAGGGCTTACATACAGGGGAGAGAGTCCAGTGGTGTTAGGCTGGATAAGAGGATTGCCTTAATTACAGGAATGGTTCAGTGACAGCGAGCTGGGCAGGAAAATTGCATGGTCCAGTGGCGGTGGGCTGGGCAGAAAAACCTCAACCACCTGCAAACATCATGCAGTGTATACAGCATTTTCACTTAACATCCTCCCCTTAATGACCTCCACCTGGCAACCTATATTTAACCCAAAACTCAGGCCCTCAACCTCCTGTATAGCCTGTGTGCCATGGGACAGGCTGAGGCTTGATGTTTACCATAGATAAGAAATGAATCTCTGGGTTGGCCACTCCTGGATTCTCTAGCTTGGAACACACATTCAGGTGTGTCTGCCATACAGGGAAGGGTATGCCTAAGTTATTGCTTTCAAGTGTGTGTACCCTAGAGTCCACTCAGCATACCCTAGAATGGCCCTCACATTCTTATCACAACATTCTTCTGCAGTTTCCCTGGGGCCAGGTATGTGGAGCAGCATTGCAGCCAGACGCCTGAGCAGCAATAGAAACTATAGCAACAAAAGAACAACTAATACAGTAACGATCACAAAGTTCTTCCAAGCGCTTGGGAGTTGATCTTGGATGAACCATGGCAGGCCCATAGTGGAGGAGACGGGCAGTTCTCCTGAGGCCCAACAGTCTATTTTGCCCTGGAGAAAGGCCACTATCTGTGTCCAATCAGCAAGGAGGTTTGCTGCATACTATCTATGGGTGGAAGGTGAGATATTTAGTGGGTATAAGAAAGGGCAAGTCATGACATTTAGCAAGACACAAGAAGTTGTATCACTATCTCTCTAATGATAGAGCACCACCCCCTGGCAACAGCTTGGTACCTGGTTTACAATACCAAATAGATTGGTCTCCTCTGTGACATGTGGCGGGAGGCCAGAACAAGACACTGGCAGCACCACAATGAGAGTATGATTGTCCCCTTATGTGAGAAAGAACCACTATTATTTGTTTCAAGAAATTTTTAAATTTCCTTCTTAATTTCTTCACTGACCCACTGGTCATTCAAGAGCATATTGCTTAATTTCCATGTGTTTGAGTAGTTTCCAAAATTCTTCTTGTTATTGATGTCTAGTTTTATTCCATTGTGATTAGAGGAGATGCTTGATATTATTTGAATTATTTTGAATATTTTAAGACTTGTTTTGAACCTAACATATGGCTTATCCTTGAGAATCATCCATGTGCTGAGGAAAATAATGTGTATTCTGAAGTCATTGAATGAAATGGTCTATAAATATCTATTAGGTCCATTTGTTCTATACTGCAGATTAAGTCTGAGGTTTCTGATTTTCTGTCTGGGAGATCTGCCCAATATTGAAAATGGGGTGTTAAGGTCTCCAGCTATCATTGTACCAGGATCTATGTCTCTCATTAGGTCTAATAATATTTGCTTTATGTATCTGGGTGCTCCATTTTTGGGTGCGTATATATTTAAAACTGTTACATCCTCTTATAACAACCTAAAGAATGGGAGAAAATTTTTGCAATCTATCCATCTGAGCAAGGTCTAATATCTAGAATCTATAAGGAACTTAAACAAATTTACAAGAAAAAAACAACCCCATCAAAAAGTGGGCAAAGGATATGAATGGACACTTCTCAAAAGAAGACACTTATGCAGCCAACAAACATATAAAACAAAGCTCATCATCACTGGTCATTAGAGAAATGCAAATCAAAACCACATATACCATTTCACGCCAGTTAGAAAGTGAGATACCATTTCACGCCAGTTAGAAAGGCAAACATTAAAAAGTTAGAAAACCACAGATGCTGGTGAGGCTGAGGAGAAATAGGAAGGCTTTTACACTGCTGGTGGGAGTGTAAATTAGTTCAACCACTGTGGAAGACAGTGTAGCAATTCCTCAAGGATCTAGAGCCAGAAATACCATTTGACCCAGCAATCCGGTTACTGGATATATACCCAAAGGATTATAAATCATGCTACTATAAAGACACATGTACATATATGTTTACTGCAGCACTATTTACAATAGCAAAGACTTAGAACCTACCCAAATGGCCATCAATGATAGACTGGATAAAGAAAATGTGGCACATATACACCATGGAATACTATGCAGCCATGAAAAAGAATGAGTTCATGTACTTTGCAGGGACATGGACGAAGCTGGAAACCATCATTCTCAGCAAACTAACACAGGAACAGAAAACCTAATACCACATGTTCTCACTCATAAGTGGGAGTTGAACAATGAGAGGACATGGACACAGGGAGAGGAACATCGCACACGGGGGCCTATTGCAGGTCAGGGGTAAGGGGAGGGAGAGCATTAGGACAAATACCAAATGCATGCGGGGCTTAAAACCTAGATGACAGGTTGAGAGGTGCTGCAAACCACCATGGCACATGTATATCTATGTAACAAAGCTGCATGCTCTGCACATATATCCCAGAAGTTAAATTTTAAAAAAATTGTTATATCCTCTTGCTGAATTGACCCCTTTAACAATATAAAATGACTTTGTCTCTTACAGTTTTTGTCTTGAAATCCATTTCGTCTGATATAAGTATAGTGACTCCTGCTCTTTTTTGGTTTCCATTGGCATGGAATATCCTTTATCACTCCTTTATTTTCAGTCTATTTGTTTCTTTATAGGTGAAGTATATTTCTTATGGGTAACAGATCTTTGGGTTTTGTTTTTCATCCATTCAGCCACTCTATGTCTTTTGATTGGAGAGTTCAGTACATTTACATTCGTTGTTATTTTTGGTGAGTGAGGACTTCCACCTACCATTTTGTTATTTGTTTTCTAGTTATTTTGTGGGATTACAGGTGCCCAACACCACTCCTAGCTAATTTTAGATTTGCCCTTTTGTGGCTATTTTCTAGATCTTGTAGGCATGCTTTATTGTTTTCAAGCTCACTAATTTCTTCTGCTTGGTCAATTCTGCCATTAAGAGACTCTAGGCTGGGCACAATGGCCTATCAGTGTAATCCCAGCACTTTGGGAGGCCGAGGTGGGTGGATCACCTGAGGTCAGGATTTCAAGACCAGCCTGGCCAACATGGTGAAACCCCATCTCTACTAAAAAAAAAAAAATACAAAAATTAGCCAGGCATGGTGGTGCACGCTTGTAGTCCTAGCTACTTGGGAGGCTGACACAGGAGCATCCCTTGAACCTGGAAGGCAGAGGTTGCAGTGAGCCAAGATCATGCCACTTGAAAGGACTTGGGTGTTGTAATCTAAGACATATTTGCATTAAGGGGAACCACAAGCCCAGTAATGCTGTGGTTCTTGCAGAATCATAGAGGTATTGCCTTGGTGGTCTTAGATAAGATGCAGAAGAACTCTTTGGATTACCAAGCAGAGTCTCTTGTTCTCTTTCCTTACTTTCTCCCAAACAAACAGAGTCAGTCTCAGTCTCAGTCTCAGTCTCTCTCTCTCTCTCTCTCTCTCTCTCTCTGTCTCTCTCTCTCTGTCTCTCTCTCTCTGTGCTGAGCTGCCTGGGTGGGGAGTGGAGTTGGAGGTGGACACAAGCACCCCTGTGGCCACCAATGCTGGGACTGCACTGAGTCAGACCTGAAGCCAGCACATCACTGGGTCTTGCCCATGGCCTGCCATAACCACTACCTGGGTACCACCTATGTTCACTCAAGTCCCTAGAGCTCTACAATCAGCAAGTGGTAAAGCCAGCCAGGCTTGTGTCCTTCCCTTCAGGGCAGCGAGTTCCCCCAGGCCTGTGGCAGGTCCAGAGATGCTATCTAAGAGCCAGAGACTGGAGTCAAAAATCTAGGAAGTCTATCTGTTGTTGTATTCTACTACGGCCAAGTTGCCCCTCAAACCATGGGACACTTTCATGGGAAAATACCCCCATGGGCCTGTGGTGGTGGTGGCCTTTCTCTGCTTGTGGAAAGGGGAGAGAAGAGTGGCAAGGACTCTTCCCACTCAAGGATTCAAATTAAACGGGAGGGAAGAGTGGGAAGGACTCTCCCTCCCTTTCCACAGGTAGAGAAGCCTCTCTCTATGACTACCACCACCACAGGCCCATGGGGAATACTGCCAGGCCACTGCAGATGTTCACTGAAGGCCCCAAAGCTCCTCAGTCAGCTGTGGTACATACCGCCAGGCTTGTGACTCACTTTTCAGAGCAGTGGGCTCCCCTCTGGCCCAGGGCAGATCCAGAAATCTGGCAGGTGGTATTGCTTCAGCACTACTACTCACTGTGGTGCTGGTAACTGTACTAATGTCCATTCCCATTCCCTCCACCCCAATTACAGGCTTCAGTTGGAATTCCCCAGCAGCTGTTTCATGTGGGCTCCTGCCTGATAAGAGAGCCATTCCCAAGATGTGTTCTGGGATGGGAGCTGTGTATACTAAAGAGAGTTTGGGCGGCTGTTTCCCAACTTGTAATACTAGTTCAACCTGCCTGACTTTCACAGCTCCCATTCCATAGCTATCTATTGCTGTTATAGGCCCTTGGAACCAATGAGTGTTGCCATACACGAGGGTGCATTGAGCTCCAGTATCCACTAGGGCAAACACAGTCTATTTATTATTAGGTGACCAATATATAGTTAGCTCTACATGTGGCCTTCAGTCCCTGGACACCTTGGCCACCATTACTCTTATTGGGATTCTGAGGCCTTGACCTTCATACCAGTTAAGTTAAAGGGGTTGGTGTCTGCCATCTCTCTGTGGGAGGGACAGTGGGCTGAATCTGAGGCTCCTTAGTGAACTGCTGTTGTGACTTGAGCTTTCATCCCAGTCTAACCAGAACAGCATTAGGTTGCTCATCTATTTGCATGGTAGGTGTCTCTGCCACTCATGCCAAATTTGTCCACAGGCCACCTTAATGGGCCTCTTCACTGTCTCCTTCCCTTTGGTTCCCTTGTCTTTCATCCTGGCTACCCACACACCTGCCCGTGCAGTTTCTCTGGTTCCCCTAAGGCAGAGGCTGCTTGGGCTGACTGAGACACTGCCTGTCCTACCAGGGCCCTCAGGATAGACACTGGCATGCTCTACCATTGATAGGGTGCCAACTCTAAGATGGCATCTTTTATGCTGGCAGTGTGAAGCTCATTGTAGACATCGGTAATGCTCAGCATAATAGCATCCTTCATCCCTAATTCCCCATGGATGTCCTGCAATTCCTCCACAGTCTGCCACTGCACAGGAGACATGAGGACATCTCCCTCATTTGGCCAGGCTGCCCTGCAGCCCGCAACCACCAGCTGAAGGGGATGGCCTGATCCCCATTACCAGCGACGCAGAGGAGCTGCCTCAGGGCTTGGGGGGTTTGTGGTGCATGCCATTTTACTCAAGTTCTGGGAGTACAATATCCTCCACCCTTGAGTTCATAGAGGAAGACACCCGAGACCAACTGTCACCTTCTGCCTGAACCTATTTCTCGCTCTTCCAGTTCCACAGCAGTGCTGTCCTCATTGTGCTGTGCTGTCACCCTCCAGGCAGGGACAAGTTTTGCCGATGTGGTCCCTGCGGGCGCAGGGCAGTCAACAGCCCTTCTAACCAGCTACCCGACAAGGCAGGGTCTCCATCTCCGTTCTGTCTGGCACCTCTAATGGCAGTTTGCCCTATAGCTGATGGCCCCTTGCGCGCGCCGTGGCTCCGCCGCTGTGGCTCCGCCTAGGTGGCTGCTGGGAGTACAGTGAGAAGCGCCAGTCAACCGCGGCTACGACCCTCGGGCATCTGAGCGTTGCTCAGTCAGATGCACCCCTTGCCACAACTCTTCCAGACCCCTCAGTGTTTTCAGGGCGACCCGTACTCGCGAACCCCATCTATCCATCAAGGAGAACGGCTATCGGGCTCCACACTGAAGTGGATGGCTGGCCAGCTTGGATTTCCCCTGAGGATTTCCCCTTCCCCTATCCCATTGTGTTAGTGCTCAGGGATTTCCTCTGACCTCCTGGCTGCCTCGCCAATTGCTGTGCCGACCCCCTCTTAACCTCAGGAAGGAAGGCACCAGGTTCAAGAGGCCAGAGAAGAGAACCAAGGCCCACAAAAGACATATGGGCTTTTACTGAGGGCTTACATATTCGAGAGTCCAGTGGCCGTGG
>NW_012102432.1:5780361-5784920 GCF_000951045.1 Mandrillus leucophaeus | reverse complement strand
TCCTGCCTGATAAGAGAGCCATTCCCAAGATGTGTTCTGGGATGGGAGCTGTGTATACTAAAGAGAGTTTGGGCGGCTGTTTCCCAACTTGTAATACTAGTTCAACCTGCCTGACTTTCACAGCTCCCATTCCATAGCTATCTATTGCTGTTATAGGCCCTTGGAACCAATGAGTGTTGCCATACACGAGGGTGCATTGAGCTCCAGTATCCACTAGGGCAAACACAGTCTATTTATTATTAGGTGACCAATATATAGTTAGCTCTACATGTGGCCTTCAGTCCCTGGACACCTTGGCCACCATTACTCTTATTGGGATTCTGAGGCCTTGACCTTCATACCAGTTAAGTTAAAGGGGTTGGTGTCTGCCATCTCTCTGTGGGAGGGACAGTGGGCTGAATCTGAGGCTCCTTAGTGAACTGCTGTTGTGACTTGAGCTTTCATCCCAGTCTAACCAGAACAGCATTAGGTTGCTCATCTATTTGCATGGTAGGTGTCTCTGCCACTCATGCCAAATTTGTCCACAGGCCACCTTAATGGGCCTCTTCACTGTCTCCTTCCCTTTGGTTCCCTTGTCTTTCATCCTGGCTACCCACACACCTGCCCGTGCAGTTTCTCTGGTTCCCCTAAGGCAGAGGCTGCTTGGGCTGACTGAGACACTGCCTGTCCTACCAGGGCCCTCAGGATAGACACTGGCATGCTCTACCATTGATAGGGTGCCAACTCTAAGATGGCATCTTTTATGCTGGCAGTGTGAAGCTCATTGTAGACATCGGTAATGCTCAGCATAATAGCATCCTTCATCCCTAATTCCCCATGGATGTCCTGCAATTCCTCCACAGTCTGCCACTGCACAGGAGACATGAGGACATCTCCCTCATTTGGCCAGGCTGCCCTGCAGCCCGCAACCACCAGCTGAAGGGGATGGCCTGATCCCCATTACCAGCGACGCAGAGGAGCTGCCTCAGGGCTTGGGGGGTTTGTGGTGCATGCCATTTTACTCAAGTTCTGGGAGTACAATATCCTCCACCCTTGAGTTCATAGAGGAAGACACCCGAGACCAACTGTCACCTTCTGCCTGAACCTATTTCTCGCTCTTCCAGTTCCACAGCAGTGCTGTCCTCATTGTGCTGTGCTGTCACCCTCCAGGCAGGGACAAGTTTTGCCGATGTGGTCCCTGCGGGCGCAGGGCAGTCAACAGCCCTTCTAACCAGCTACCCGACAAGGCAGGGTCTCCATCTCCGTTCTGTCTGGCACCTCTAATGGCAGTTTGCCCTATAGCTGATGGCCCCTTGCGCGCGCCGTGGCTCCGCCGCTGTGGCTCCGCCTAGGTGGCTGCTGGGAGTACAGTGAGAAGCGCCAGTCAACCGCGGCTACGACCCTCGGGCATCTGAGCGTTGCTCAGTCAGATGCACCCCTTGCCACAACTCTTCCAGACCCCTCAGTGTTTTCAGGGCGACCCGTACTCGCGAACCCCATCTATCCATCAAGGAGAACGGCTATCGGGCTCCACACTGAAGTGGATGGCTGGCCAGCTTGGATTTCCCCTGAGGATTTCCCCTTCCCCTATCCCATTGTGTTAGTGCTCAGGGATTTCCTCTGACCTCCTGGCTGCCTCGCCAATTGCTGTGCCGACCCCCTCTTAACCTCAGGAAGGAAGGCACCAGGTTCAAGAGGCCAGAGAAGAGAACCAAGGCCCACAAAAGACATATGGGCTTTTACTGAGGGCTTACATATTCGAGAGTCCAGTGGCCGTGGATTGGACGGGAGAACTGCAACCGCCTGCAAACACCATGCAGTTTTTACAGCGTTTTCACTGAACACTCTCTCCTTAACGTCCTCCACCTGGCAACTTTCATTTACCTCAAAACTCAAGCCTCAGTCTCGGTACAGCTCCTCTTCTACAGGACAGACTGGGGGCTCAGATGTTTATCATAGATAAGGAATGAATCTCTGGGTCGGCCACTCCCAGATTTCCTAGTTTGGAATACACATTCAGGTGCATATGCCATACAGGGTCATTCTAAGAGTATGCCTAAATTATTACTATCACGTGTGTGTTTACCCTAAAACAGCTCAGTCTCTTCCCACAGATACCTTCCAAACACGTTATTGGGCATTTTTAATAATTAGAGTCCTTGGCTGGTTCACCACATACAGGCCACCATTAAGTCTTTCCCAAAGAGGTCAGTTCCTCCTTAACCCCAGGGGACATCCCAAGACTCCCAGTGGATGCCTGATATCATGGATAATACTGAGCCCTAAATATACTATGATTTTTTGGATGCAACCAAGATGACTACTGACTGACAGGAGCATAGTCCATACAGTGTGGATGCACCAGACAGAGATGATTGGGCTAGATGCAGCTGAATGTCTGGAGATTTTGTCATGCTACTCAGAACACTGGCAATTAAAAACTTATGAGCTCTTTATTTTTGGAAATTTCTATTTAATATTTTTAGACTGCAGATAACTGAAACCACAAAAAGGAAACAGCAGATAAGAGGGACACTACCATATAAGGGGTTCTTAGATAGGTATAAGTCATGCCACTTATCAACAGAGGGGAGAGTCTCCCATTCTAAATACTACCCATGGAACTCCAGCCTTGAAGCGTAGTTACTGTCACCAAGGGCAAACATACTGGAGAAAGAAAATCATATTAAAGGATCAACTTTAAACGACTGCAGAATCTTAAATTATATTTGCCACATATTCTTTAGTCTACATATTCAGTATCACTCAGCCATTAGTTTTTCAATTTTGGGCTCAGTTCCTAGATAGTTCACTTGGACAAAGTGTATTTTCTTTTTTTACCTAAATCTTTTTGGCACACAATAAAGTTGTAAGTTCTTATTCTGGCTTATTCAGTAGATTATTACCAAGTTGTTCCCTCAATTTATGTAAATAAAAACTTATAAGGACTAAGCAAACAAATAAGAAGTTTCATTCTAATTCAAATAATAAATGAGAAAAATCAAATTCATTAATTTTGTTAAAAATGATTTGTAACCATCAATATTCGGTATATATCTTGTTTTAATATTTAATATGATATAGGAAAAATAAGATAGTTAATTTGGAATTCTTGTTCCTACTACCTCTTTATCCAAGAGTTATTTTGTTTTTTGGGTTTTTTTTTTTTTTAGGGGGACAGGGTCTTGCTTTGTCACCTAGGCTAGAGTGCAGTGGCACAACTGACTTACAGCAACTTCCGCCTCATAGGTTCAAGCAATTCTCGTGTCTCAGCCTCCCGAGAAGCTGGACTACAGGTGCCTGCATCTCCATACCCACTTAAATTTTTGTATTTAAGTAGAGACAGGGTTTTACCATGTTGCCCAGGCTGGACCCAAACTCCTGAGCTCAGGCAGTCCTCCTGCCTTGGCCTTCCAAAGTGCTAGGATTACAGGTGTGAGCCACGGCACTTGGCTCTTTCTCCAAGAGTTATTTTAAAGGGTGATTATAAGTTTCCAAATGGAAGGAGTTTGTTTTGTTTTGACTTTTGTTATTTTATTGCGAATTCCCAAATTTACTGCATTGTGGTTAGAGAATGTAATCTTATATAAATTCAGATTTTTTAACTCTGAGATTTTTTCAATGTGGCCTCATATACCATCAGTTTTGGTGAATGTTCCATGTGATTTCAAAATAAAGTATGTATTTCTACATGTTAAGTATAAAATTCTATATCCTTTTATTATAAAATCATTATTATCTGTGTTTAAATTTTTGATATTCTTAATATTCTTAGTTTGATATTTTGATTTCTGAGTTGCAATGAACTTTCCTAATACGGTTAAAGATTTGTCAGTTTCTCCTTGTCATTTTGCCAGTTTTTGTTCTCTATAGATTTGAAGCTGTGTTAACAGGTACCTACTGGTTTATGATTAAGAAAATGGCCTTCTTTATCAATAATAAAGTTTCTTGCCATACAGTCTAATTAGTTTTATCTCTATATTGTTATACCTGCATTTTTAAATTAGTGTTTGCCTTGAATATCTTTTCAATTCCTTCTGGTCATTAAAATTTTTTTTAAGTATAGTTTTTAAATGGCAAACAGCTGAAATTTGTTTTTAACTCACTATGAGAGAGTCTGTCTTTTAATAGAATGAAATTACCCTTTTTGTGTTTATTTTGGTTTCTCACGTCTGATTATCCTATTTGTGTTTCCCAATTATCATTCTTTCTTTTTTCTTTATCCCTTTGCCACCTTTGTTGGATTGAGGATTTTTCCCCCTTTACTTTATTTTCATCCTCTTTTGTGGCAAAGGAGTTATATATCTTATTTTAATTTTTATAGTAGTTATACTCATATTTTAATACATGCATTTATCTTGTATTTTTTCTAATAACAGAGATATTCTGTGTCCTTTTGTCTTCTCAATCGTGAGAAAAATTTAGCATGATTTGATTTTCTTCCTTTTTATATCTCAGAAACTATGTAATTTACAATTTAAATTCCAGATTATTTTAAGTCACTGGGTCTTTTCACATTATATATCAATGATTAGACTTAACTATAAGTTTTGCTAGTATTACTCACCACTACTTCTTAT
>NW_012102432.1:5760980-5780311 GCF_000951045.1 Mandrillus leucophaeus | reverse complement strand
GTTTTGGTGAATGTTCCATGTGATTTCAAAATAAAGTATGTATTTCTACATGTTAAGTATAAAATTCTATATCCTTTTATTATAAAATCATTATTATCTGTGTTTAAATTTTTGATATTCTTAATATTCTTAGTTTGATATTTTGATTTCTGAGTTGCAATGAACTTTCCTAATACGGTTAAAGATTTGTCAGTTTCTCCTTGTCATTTTGCCAGTTTTTGTTCTCTATAGATTTGAAGCTGTGTTAACAGGTACCTACTGGTTTATGATTAAGAAAATGGCCTTCTTTATCAATAATAAAGTTTCTTGCCATACAGTCTAATTAGTTTTATCTCTATATTGTTATACCTGCATTTTTAAATTAGTGTTTGCCTTGAATATCTTTTCAATTCCTTCTGGTCATTAAAATTTTTTTTAAGTATAGTTTTTAAATGGCAAACAGCTGAAATTTGTTTTTAACTCACTATGAGAGAGTCTGTCTTTTAATAGAATGAAATTACCCTTTTTGTGTTTATTTTGGTTTCTCACGTCTGATTATCCTATTTGTGTTTCCCAATTATCATTCTTTCTTTTTTCTTTATCCCTTTGCCACCTTTGTTGGATTGAGGATTTTTCCCCCTTTACTTTATTTTCATCCTCTTTTGTGGCAAAGGAGTTATATATCTTATTTTAATTTTTATAGTAGTTATACTCATATCTTAATACATGCATTTATCTTGTATTTTTTCTAATAACAGAGATATTCTGTGTCCTTTTGTCTTCTCAATCGTGAGAAAAATTTAGCATGATTTGATTTTCTTCCTTTTTATATCTCAGAAACTATGTAATTTACAATTTAAATTCCAGATTATTTTAAGTCACTGGGTCTTTTCACATTATATATCAATGATTAGACTTAACTATAAGTTTTGCTAGTATTACTCACCACTACTTCTTATATCCCACATATATATCCCCTTTCTTACAATCATTGTTTAATTTACTAGAATACACCCTCAAATAATTCTTTCAAAAAGGGCATGTGGATATTTCTGTAGCTTGCTTGACTTTGAGAGCGCTTCAGTTTTTCCAGAAATCAGTCACTTGGAATGATTTCTGGCTCATCCAGGTCCAGGTTCCTCACTTGGTGTTTTACCTGTGAGGTGATTGCTGCTGCTCTTTGTCCACCTGGGAGGCAGAAAGGAAGGGGGAGTAAGTGTACCTGCTCTGCATCCAGTTCTTCCTAAATAATTCTGCCAAATATCCTGATGACTCTCTCTTGCCTCTTGGATTTAATTATCTGGGCTTGGAGTTGCTGTGAAATGTACATGTGTTCAAGTCAGAGTTCTTTTGCATATATTTTGGGCTAAAATTTTTCTGAGTTTTGTTTCTCTGCTGGGTGGGGGGGAAGCCATCTCAAAAACCTGCCCATCACCTGAGTGCTTCTGAGGGTCGCCAAGGAGGCATCTGCTTAAAAGGTACCTCATTGTGCTCACAGCAGCAGAGGGCTACTGTTCAGGTAGGATATGGCTTTGATGGATTGCGTTCAAAGCCAAACAGTCTCTTCTTTGCACAGTGGTCCTGTGTACTAGGGTGGTAAAGAGAATAATCGTCTTCCAAAGATGTCCATGTACTAATCCGCACAACTTGAGACTATGTTAACTTACATGGCAAAAAAGTACTTGGTAGGTGTCGTTAACCTAAGGATCATGATATAGAAACACTGGCTGCTCTGAAAAGCCATCTTTGCATTGTTCCTCGTCCGCCTCCTCGCTCGCCGCAGCGGCCTCCGCCGCGAGCTTCTTCCGCCGCCGCGGACTCCGGCAGCTTTATCGCCAGAGTCCCTGAACTCTCGCTTTCTTTTTAAATCCCCTGCATCGGATCACCGGCTTGCCCCACCATGTCAGACGCAGCCGTAGACACCAGCTCCGAAATCACCACCAAGGACTTAAAGGAGAAGAAGGAAGTTGTGGAAGAGGCAGAAAATGGAAGAGACGCCCCTGCTAACGGGAATGCTAATGAGGAAAATGGGGAGCAAGAGGCTGACAATGAGATAGATGAAGAAGAGGAAGAAGGTGGGGAGGAAGAGGAGGAGGAAGAAGAAGGTGATGGTGAGGAAGAGGATGGAGATGAAGATGAGGAAGCTGAGTCAGCTACGGGCAAGCGGGCAGCTGAAGATGATGAGGATGACGATGTTGATACCAAGAAGCAGAAGACCGACGAGGATGACTAGACAGCAAAAAAGGAAAAGTTAAACTAAAAAAAAAAAAGGCCGCCGTGACCTATTCACCCTCCACTTCCCGTCTCAGAATCTAAACGTGGTCACCTTCGAGTAGAGAGGCCCGCGCGCCCGCCCACCGTGGGCAGTGCCACCCGCAGATGACACGCGCTCTCCACCACCCAACCCAAACCATGAGAATTTGCAACAGGGGAGGAAAAAAGAAACAAAACTTCCAAGGCCCTGCTTTTTTTCTTAAAAGTACTTTAAAAAGGAAATTTGTTTGTATTTTTTATTTACATTCTATATTTTTGTACATATTGTTAGGGTCAGCCATTTTTAATGATCTCGGATGACCAAACCAGCCTTCAGAGCGTTCTCTGTCCTACTTCTGACTTTACTTGTGGTGTGACCATGTTCATTATAATCTCAAAGGAGAAAAAAAACCTTGTAAAAAAAGCAAAAACGACAACAGAAAAACAATCTTATTCCGAGCATTCCAGTAACTTTTTTGTGTATGTACTTCGCTGTACTATAAGTAGTTGGTTTGTATGAGATGGTTAAAAAGGCCAAAGATAAAAGGTTTCTTTTTTCTCCTTTTTTGTCTATGAAGTTGCTGTTTATTTTTTTTGGCCTGTTTGATGTATGTGTGAAACAATGTTGTCCAACAATAAACAGGAATTTTATTTTGCTGAGTTGTTCTAACAAAAACAAAACAAAAAAGAGATATAGAAACATTATCCTAGATTATCAAGGTGGCCCAGCATAATCACAAAGATTTTTACAAGAGAAAGGCAAGAGTTTAGAGTCAGAAAAATAGATGTGATCACAAAAGCAGATTTTTGAATGATGTACTTCGAAGATGAGGAAGGGGCCATGAGCCAAGAAATGCAGGGAGCTTTTAGAACTGGAAAAGGCAAAGAAATGATTCTCCCCTAGAAACTCTAGAAAGAACACAGCTCTGCCAACATCTTGCTTTCAGCCTAGAATATTCATTTCAGACTTCTGACTTCCAGTACTGTAAGATAATAGATTTATGTTGTCCTAAGCCAATACATTTGTGCCAATTTGTTACAGACACAATAGGAAACTAATACAGGTGGCATCTTTCTCCAGCAATAGTGATTCTCTGGGTATGGGATACATATTCCCCGTGCTATCTTTAATGAAGGGCAGTCCAAGCCAATCAACCAAAGCTCTTCAGATAAACCTTAGTTTTCTCCCTCCCTGCCAGAGGCAAAATAATGGATAGGTGCTGTGCTATCTACCCCGCCAATGGGGAGCCATGGCAGTTTGCACTTCAGTGGAAGCATGCTATTGGGTCTTGTTGGCTGCTGGAAAGGCAAAATGACTCAGGAATGCAATTAGGAGGTGAAGGATGAAATATGGTTTAGGAAAGTGGGGCAAAGATGTGAGCAAACGAAAGGCTGCTCGCCCTGATGAAACTGTCACTGGTTACTGGGTCCAAGGCACGGACAACCTTGCTAAGTTCTCTGCTCTGGCTGCTTTCCAGAATCTCTTGGCTGTGAATCTCTCAGGGAAAGAAATCTCCCAGGACTATGTCTTTAAGTTCTTAAGTCCAAATTTTACATCTGGAAACAACCTGCTCTTTGAGATGTGCGAGTACTTGTGAAGCCCAAGTTGACTTCTATAGGCGGGGGCTGGTCCAGCCAGGACCCAGCCTCACAGGACTCAGAAGCTCCATGCTTCACTTCCTCTCTCTCTGATTCAACATGAGCTGGCTCCCCCTCCAACCTTATGGTAACTTATTTCAGGCATCCTATATCCTATATCCACTTTGAAATTTTATCTGGGTCATCCTGGCTGACTCTGGAAGATTTCCGTAACTTGAGATCTTAGAGAATAAATATTAGGGCATAGATCCTTTTCCTTCAAGAAGTCTCTGAGCTCTTTAACTAAATTGGTACTTGGTCCTCTCAAATGAGAAAATTCTGCTTCAAGGTGACTCTTCTGTCCCTGGCTGTGACTGTGAAGCAGGTGGCAGTCTCTTTATATAAAGAGAAAAATTAGACACATGTAATTTCTGGCAGTATACTCTTTGGGTAAGGCACTCTGCCACGAGTGAGTTTGAATCCCTGTTCTCTTACTTTCCGTGAATTATCCTGACTAAAGTTATGCATCATATTGTAATATATCTTTAAAGGCAGGAGCCAAGTTTTACATATCTTTGAATTTCCCATCACTTAACACAGTTTCTGGCATATTATAAATGCTCAATACATATTAAATACTTTGAAACAATACTTTGGGGCAGAGAATGCTGATTGGCTCATAATATTCATTCTTTCTTTTTGTTTAGTAACAGAACCCTAAAAAAAGTGCTTGGATAAAAGATGGTATTTCTTAGCGCCTTTTGCAGCTATATATGGCCAGTGAGACATAAGTGTTTCGAAGCTTCTGGGAAGGCTTCATAAAAGGAGAAAGCTTGTGGCCTGTGGCCCATCTGCTCTTCCTCCTTTCTTCTGTCTGGAATATAGATGTGACGGTTGGAGCAGAACAGGAATTTTGACATCACGAGATGATTTTACTCCTAGATTTCCTTTATGTGAGAGCAATTAATGTCTGTCTTGTTTAAGTGACTTTATTTTAGGTTTCTGTGTGCAGCTAAACATTTTCCTAATTAAATCAAACAATGTTTCCCTTGATCATAGAGAAGAATAAAAAAAGGAAACATGGAGAGTGGATTCAGAGGAATCAGGAAACATTAAAAAAAATGCAATCCAAAATCTGGGTGTATTCCCTAAATCCAAAAATAGGGGTGGTGTATTCCCTAAAGTCTTTCAGAGAACAAAATATCCAGTCTGTTCTGCTACCACATATGTTTTGGTAATGTGAATTAGCTCATACAAAACTGGTAAATGGGAGAGTGATATTTATCTAATAATGTTGAAATTGTTTTGGTTGATATGCATGTAACTATCCCAGTATGTGCTTTCCAAGAAATCAGGGGGAAACTTTGTAAACAATTAAAAAGCAAGCCTTAGCAATATGCAAACACCTTAAGGGAAAAACTTCTACAGTGGCACCTTTCTTTATTGAAAGCAAAGGCTGGGTTAGTGATTTCAGGGACTGCTATTTCATGATATTAAGCTATCCAGTTTTGTTTGAAAACATTAGGAAGGGCCCTGAAGCAGATTTTTAACACTGATAAAATTGGTATCTTGAAAGTAAATGCCCCTACATCTCAAAAGAGCAAGCCTCTGAGTTGAAACGCTACTCAGGGTAGGCTGCTAGTGGAGATTGACTGAGCCAGTATTTTATAAATAGAGACTTACTGTTTTTGTCGGTGTTCTTGTTATAAAATTGGGTGGTGTGGTCTGTCCGTAGCCCTATTTGTGCCACATGCCCAGTTATTTCCAGTGTATGCTTTTGTAGAATGCAAAGCTGGGTGTGAATGCACATATGGTTTTACAAAGACATAGCTGTATGTAACAAAGCAAGAAGACTAGCTTCAGAGCAAACTATAACTGATACTCTTTTTTCACATCTTAACATCAATTCTTTAGTCAGGGTTGGCTTTTTAACCTGCTTCCTTCCATAATTTTATTTAACATCTAGAATCAAATTTTGAAAAATGCAACATCTTAAACATTTTACCTTTCATGCTTCCTTTCTCAGAAAGTCACTAGAGGACATGCTCATCCAGAATGAGACAGTGAAAAAGGGATCACAGGAATCAGGGACTCAGCGTAGGAGAGCCTGGAATAAAGACCAAGATCATGGTGAACTAAGTCGTAGGAAAATAGCTATGTGGACAACTGAAGCACAAACTGCTCAGACTGGGCTCTGGAGAGGGAGCTTCTGGGGGCGACTAGAATTGAGGGACTATCTGATATTTAAAAAGTAATGTCTAAAGGTGTTTTTCACAGATATATTGGGAACACTGAGAAGAATTAGCTGTGAAAATATGGAGAGCTGATGGTACTTGTATTTCCCGCTATGTAGAGTGGATCATGTGTCCTAGGTTGACTCTTTGGGTTTAAGAACAGTAAAAATGGATGTCATCCTGTTACTTTTCAAACGTACTGGCCGAGCACGGTGGCTCACGCCTATAATCCCAGCCCTTTGGGAGGCCGAAGCGGATGGATCACCTGAGGTTGGGAATTCAAGACCAGCCTGGCCAACATGGTGAAACCCCGTCTCTACTAAAAATACAAAAATTCGCTGGGCATGGTGTTGGGCACCTGTAATCCCATCTCCTCAGGAGGCTGAGGCATGAGAATTGCTTGAACCCGGGAGGTGAAGGAGGTTGAAGTGAGCCAAGATCCCATCACTGCACTCCAGCCTGGGGGATAGAGCGAGGCTCAGTCTCAAAATAATAATAATAATAATAATAACAACAACAACAACAACAACAACAAAAGTCCCAGTAAAAATCTGGTAGTTTTAATAGATTTATTTGCAGTAACCACATGGAACACCATCCTGCTTTTGTGCCAGTGGCCTCACTCCAAGGGGTTGCTCTATCTCCCTAAAGCGTGGTCAGGAAGCCCCATTGCTGTACCTCCCTCACAGGTGCAAAACACAGTAAGAGCTCTATGATTTTGATAGTGCACGTGGCTCTTCTCAAGTTATGTATCCTCTGTGCAGACCTTTGGTTTTACACAATGACAAAACACTTATTTCTCCTCATTCCTTATGTCCAACTTAGATCTTGATCCTGAAAAAATTCTCCTGCTCATTTGACACATCTTGTATGCAGATGTTAAGTTTATTGATGAGCAGGCTTCTCTTGTCAAGGTTGGGACTTCATAAGGGCAATCACTGATGGGGTTAATCCTCAGAGAGGAAACTAGAACTAAAATATGTGCAGGATGACATCAGGAAATCCCATCCATTTCCGGCCTTGTTTTATTGCCTCTAATTGAAAGCTGCCTCTCACCTCACGGTTTTGAGTTACTTCATTGTGCAATCTTTTTGAGGGCGTGAATTTCAGCAAAAATTGGGAATCCCTCGTTTATGTTAGAAATTTCACTGTCAGAGCGCTACAAATGCAAAAAATGGAACTGAGGTGACAATCTGCTGAAGGGATACCTTTGGAGCCTGGCTGAAGGTCACTTGTGGGTAGGTGAGGGAAACAGTTTCAACTTGCTTTTTGGCCTGACGGTGGGAATATTCTTTTGACATTGATAATTACAGACATCTTAAGTTCTGAATTGTTAAAGTGGTCTTTTAAAATGTTGCTCTTAGAAACAAGAAAATATGGTAATTCTAGAAGCAACTCTTTTCAGTTCCTCAGGTACTGTGGCAGGCATCAAAGACCATTTAAAGTATAGCCCCAGCCCTCAGGAAGTTCTGGTCAGAGGAAAGAATGATTGATACTGAAGAAACCATAGGGAAGAAAAGTGAAAAAAAGATCACCTCTGATTCCATATAAAATTATACAGTTACGAACTATATTAATAGCTGAAGGATAAGGCTCATATCCAAAGGTCAAATACATTTAATTCCAAATTGTCCACATACAAGAAACTAAATGAATGAAAGAAGCAACGGTAATTTTCCATATAAATACAGTTGAGAAATTATGCATTACCCTGACTGCACAAATACGACTACTATAGTTGATTCTGAACATCTGGAACACTTCTGGACATGTGTAACTTGGAACCGAGGATATGGCATTCTTTTCAAGGGTGTGTGTATTCACAATTTAGGGAAGAATCCCAAATCGAATTCCACAGTTAAAAGCAAACACAAGTTTTAACACACTGAAAGAGTACGCTGCTGTCTGGTAGAGAGAGATCAGCCAATAAATGATGGATCCCTGGGCAACTCAAATGCCAGTGTGGCACATTCTCTATGGAATGTGGAGGCATTCAGAGACTTAAATGATTTTATTCTCTTAACAGAACCCAGATGCTCTTAAATACTCCAGATATTATTATAAAGTAGCCACAAAATATTGTAGTTAGGGTTTCTATAAAAATTGTTTTGAACATTGATGTAGAAAGAGCTGTATCCTTTTCCCCAACATGACTATTTCAAACTTATGATAGTATATTCTTGTATATTATTGATCAACTCTTTATATTTTCTGTTATAAACATCCTATAAAGTATGCTAATATATTTGTTAATTTATCTCCACATAAATATTCATAATATCCTGTTGAAGAAAGTAGAAAACAGGACCTAGAAATAAAACAAATGACCCAGTCAACAACTGAAACTCCTTTAAAAAAAAAGTCACAAGTCAATTCACCTTTGCTTTAATGGTTTCTGGTAGCCCCATAAAATGGTCTTATTTTGTAAAGGGGAGACTTTTCTAAACATGTAAAATTTGTTTTAATTCTTTAGGAAAGCAGAATTCAACACATCTTTGAAAGAAAATCCAAACGCTGTATTATAAATTATAAGTTAATTTAACTTATACTTACAAGTTAGGTTTAACTTATTGGTATGTCAACCAACAATATTTTTACCACCTGTAAAAGGTATGGGTCATGAATGTGATATAATCTTTACTACAAATAATTTCTTCACTATGGCAAAATATTCTATGATGGACGAACTTTAAGAAAAGCTTTATAGGCCGGGTGCAGGGGCTCACGCCTGTAATCCCAACATTTTGGGAGGCCGAGGCGGGCGGATCACAAGGTCAAAAGTTTGAGACCAGACTGACCAACATGGTGAAACTCTGTCTCTACTAAAAATACAAAAATTAGCTGGGCGTGGTGGTGCGTGCCTGTAATCTCAGCTACTCAGGAGGCTGAGGCAGGAGAATCGCTTGAACCCAGGAGGCGGAGGTTGCAGTGAGCTGAGATAGCGCCACTGCATTCCAGCCTGGGCAACAGAGCAAGACTCCGTCTGAGAAAAAAAAAAAAAAAGGTTTGTAGAATTATAACTACCTGGAGAAATGTTTAATTTAGCAATAGAGACTATATAAATTATGCAAAAATGTAAAAATAGTCTATTTAAAAATACCCAGCTATACTAAATCTAAAGTTAAAAATCATGTTAAATAAGGAATAATTATTCACCTTTCAAAAGTGCCTAGGCTTTACAAAAAGATTTGTTTCAATGTTCTTTTCAAATACGCAGCACCCTTAGAAGCACATTTAGAAGGTAACTAAATTGACGAAATATGATTTACATATTTCTTCTTAGGAATATATTTTCTTTCAAGTGAGATCCTCTAAAGGTACATAAATAAATTTGTTCCAGGAAAGTCAGTTGAAGAATGTTTTAAGTGGTGGTTTCACTGGTCAACAAAACATTGTTCATAATCTTCCTGATGGAACATAAAACCCTGAGAGGGGAAATGTGTTCTGGAACAAAGGCTGATATTATAAGGAGTTTAGGGCAGGCTGATTTATTTGTCATGTGGCTGAGATTTTTAAAAGGAAGAGGAAGTTCCAAAATTCAACAGAGCAAGTGATCTGCAAATGATCAACTTTTAAAAAATCATTTACTGTGAAATAAAACCTTCAGAAAGAGCAATAGAGATAATTACGATCATAGTATTATACTGATATGTCAAAAAAATTAAATTATCAGTTCTGAAAATTTAATAAAAACATATGGCAATTATTCTCATCTTTACTCCTACCCATAAGCAACATTATAAACCAAGAAGAGACCAGACCTAAGAAGTATCATTTTGAATAAAGAATGCTGTACTTTAGGCATAGCATGGAATATTAAAGAGATTTTTTATGCAATAATATCTTTGGTAACAGTATATTTGTGGATTTATTTTTACATCAGACACTGAAAGTTCTAAAGAAAGTAACATGTTCTGGAAAATAACTAAATTAGCATCCATAGTCAACCTATGATCATGGTTTGGGCCTACACTAATAATATGTTGATCTTACTATGTTTTCATAAATATTATTCGAAAATGAGTCATGTAGAGTAATATGACTACATTTTGGTCAGTTTACCTCTTTCCTCCCTTCCCCATTTTCTACCAGAAGCAAGAATCCCTCACTATGTCCAAACACACAACTTTTCTCTGAGACATTCCTTCTAGGATCCTCTATCATCCAATTCCAACTTGGATTTCTACTTTCTGGGCCTTCTACATGACTGTCATCCAAGGCCCTCCCTTCAACAACATTCTGTAACTTTGTTTGCCTCTTTCTTGTGCTCCAGTGTTGTGGGAACCCTGTCATCTCCTTTTCGTTTTTGTTGTTGTAATCTTATGTTTTTGGAACAAGTACAGCTTTAATTTCTTAACAAAGGGAGCATGAGAGGTAAACTTTATTCCTTATATGGATTAAACGTCTTTATTCTATCACACTTGAATGATATTCCTTATTTGGATTAAATGTCTTTATTCTATCACACTTGAATGACATATTTGGCTACATTTAAACTTCTAGGTTAGAAATAACTTTCTCTTATAATTCAGAAGGCATTGCTCCATTATCCACTAGCTTCAAGCATTTCTGTTGAGAAGCCCAATGCCATTAAGATTTCCTGTCATGGGTATGTACCTGTTTCTTCTATGTGGAAACTTTTAGGGTTCTCTCTTTTCTCTCATATTCTAAAATATCACAATGATGTGTTATTGTGTGAGTCTTTCGTATAGTTAATTGTTCTGGGCAATTAGTGCATCCTATTAACCTGGAGATACCTATTGTCCAGCTCTGGTACTATTTGTGCATGAGTTTGATAATTTGTTCCTTTCCATATGCTCTTGCAGGTACTTCTAGTATTTGGACACTGAACTTCCTGGATCAATCCATTATCTTATTTTTTCTCTTATACTTATTATCTTTTTAGTTCTCATTTCTGGAAGATTTATTTGACTTTATCTCCCACACCTTCTATAAATTTTTTTCTTTTAATCATAAGAGAGCTGGAGTATATAAATTTTTTAAATTTTCATCATAATACTTTTTCATTTCAAACATCTTTTTTAAACATAACATTGTGAATGTTCCTTTAAAATATTATTCTGTTCCTCTTTTATGAATTAAATATCTTCTTTATCTTTCTGAAAAAGATTCATAATAGATTTTTAACCATCTGTGTCATCGTTTCTTCCTTTTTTTGTTTCTTTTATCTTCTGCCTTTCATGCTAGAGGCTTTTTCAAATTTTGGGGAATCTTGGTGTATCTGCTCACTTTTAAGAGGGGATAAAAAGATGACTCAGGGCAAGGATGGGACTTCATTACAGGGGGATGAGGCGAACTGTCAGTATCTTTAAGTCCTTTTTCTTGAGTTGCTCAGTTTTTCTAGAGAGACATCTTTCAATCTTCTGCCTGAGCAGGGGCAAGGGATGGTTATAAACCTGACCACTAGTGTCCTTGAAGCCAACGGGCAGATGAAAAACAAATGGTCAGGGCTTTCATCGTTCAATATACAGATTTTCACATCCTTTTCCTTCTTTCACGAGGGAGTAATTCTTCATTCTTCTGCAGACATAGGTGATCAGCAGTTCAAGATTATTCTGTCAAGGTGTAGACAGGGCTGGTTTCTTTTGGAGGCTCTAGGAGAGAATCTGTTGCTTATCTTTTCCAACTTCTAGAGCTTACTGATGTCCTTTGACTCACGGTCACATCATTTCAATCTCTGCTTTCTTCTTTATATCTAATTCTACCAACTTGGGACCTTCAATCTTTCCCTCTTATAAGGACTCTCATGATTGCATCAGGCCTACCTTGATAATCCAGGACTATTTTCTCATGTAAAAATGCTTAATTTAATCACATCTGCAAAGTTTCTTTTACTATATAAGGTAGCATATTTACAGTTTTGTCGATTAGGATGTGGACATCTTTGGAGGGGGCATCATTCAGCCTAGCACAACTGATAACTCACAGGCCATTCCAAATTTAATAAATCCCAAGACAATCTTCTAATTTTCCCATCTCCAAAATCTGCTCATCTTAGCGAACCCCATCTCAGCAAATGTGCCAACATCCATGTATTTCCTCATCCCAGAATCCTGGTACTCATTTTACACATGTCCCTGTAATTAATCCACATACCACCAACCACAAGTTCTTCCTGATTCTTTATCCTAATCTTTTTACAATTTTTGATTTTTTCCATCTTCACTGTAATTGTCACATCAGGACAACTGCAGCAGTCTCCTGGTACAACCCCCCACATCTCAGACTTATTACCACATCCAATTCGTCCTCCAAGCAGTAACCAGAGTAATCGTTTCAAATGCAAATCTAATCACGTTACTCTTTTCAGTAGTTCTAATCCTAATCACATGCTCAGTCTTACTGGTGACAAGCCTCCATCCTGAAGCTTTTTAAGGCCCCTCTTCCTCACTCCCCTGACACGAACTACCTCATCAGCATAACAAAGGCATTCCTATCACTAAGGATATTCCAAGTGTTTTTGAATCTCTGTACCAGGAACCAGAGACAAAGACTTTATATATATATATATATTATTTATTTATTTATTTATTATACTACATACTGTCCTATGGTTTTTGACAAATGCATAATGTTATGTATCAATCATTATAGTATCATACAGAATAGCTTCACTACCATACAAATGCCCTGTGCTTCACCTACTCACCCATCTGCATCTCCCCCAAACCCTTGGCAACCATTTATCTTTTTACTGTCTCTATAATCTTGCTTTTTCCAGAATGTCACAATGTTGGAGCCATACCATATGTAGTCTTTTTAGACTGGCTTGTTCACTTAGAAAAATGCATTTATCAACCTCCTTTTTTTTAAAAAATTTAGAAATGAGGTCTCACTATGCTGTCCAGGCTGGAGTGGAGTGTCTATTCATAGACTGCAGCCTTGAACTCTGAGGTTCAAGTGACCCTCCTGCCTCAGCCTTTCTAGTAGCTGGGACTACAGGTAAGTCCCACTGTGCCTGACTTTCCCATGCCTTAAGACTTGATAGCTCACTTTTTATTGTTGAATGATATTCAATTTCATGGATGTACCACAGTTTGTTTCTCCATTAACCTATTGAAAGACATTGTGTTTGTTTCCAATTTTTGACAGTTATGAATAAAGCCTCCTTAAATATTCATGTGTAGCTTTTGTGTGGACATAAATTTTCAACCAATATGAGTAAATACCTAGGAACATGATTCATGGTTCATATGGCAAGACTATGTTTAGCTTTGTAAGAAACTTCTGAATTGTCTCAAGGTGGCTGTACCATTCTGCATTCCCACCAGCAATGAGAGTTTGTCACTCTAGTTGGCATTTGGTATTGTCAATATTTTGGATTTTAGCCATTCTAATAGGCGTATAGTGGTATCTCATTGATGTTTTAATTTGCAGTTCCCTAATGTTATGTGATGTTGAACTTCTTTTTACATACTTACTTGCCATATCCATCTTCTTTGGTGAAATGTCTGTTCAGATCTTTTGTCCAATTTTTAATTGGCTTGTTTTATTATTGTTGAGGTTTAACTGTTGTTTGTGCATTTGGAATACACTTTTTTTTTTTTTTTTTTTTTACATAAAATAGAGATGGGTTCCCACTATGTTGCCCAGGCTGGCCTCAAACTCCTGGAATCAACTGATCCTCCCACCTCAGCCTCCCAAGCAGCTGGGACTGCATGTGTCTGCCACCATATCTACTAATTTTATTTTTTTTTTAGAGATAGGGTCTGGTTTCAAACTCCTAGGCACAGGCTGTTTTCAAACTCCTAGGCTCAAGCAACCCTCCCACCTAAGCCTTCCAAAGTGCTGGGATTACAGGTGTGAGCCACTACACTTGGCCCAAATTCTTTATCAGACATGTTTTTTACAAATATTTCCTCCTAGTCTGTAGCTTGTCTTCTCATTCTCTTGACATTGTCTTTTACAAAGCAAAAGTTCTTCATTTTAGTAAAGCCCATCTTATCAACCTTTTCTTCCATTGAGCATTTGTTGTTTCATCTGAAATCTTGCCAAATCTGAGGTCACCTATATTTTCTCCTATGTTATCTTCTGGAAGTTTTATAATTCAGCTTTTAAATTTAAGTCCATGATCCATTTTTAGTTACCTTTTGTGAAGGGTGTTAAGTCTATGTCTATATTCAATTTTTTTTTTTTTTTTTACATGTGGAAGCCCAGTTGTTCCAGCACCATTTATTGAGAAGGCTGTCCTTAGCTACTTTGCCAAAGATCTGTTAAATGTATCTGTTTGGGTCAAGTTCTGTGCTTTGTATTCTGTTCCATTGATCTATTTGTCTATTTTTTTTGTTAATACCACACTCTCTTGATTACTATAGCTTTATAGTAAATTTCGAAGTTGAGTACTTCTATGGACTGAATGTTTGTGTCCCCCCAAAATTTATATGTTGAGGCCTAATCTCTAATGTGATGGTATTTAGACCCAAGGTTTTTGAGATATAATTAGCTCATGAGAGTTGAGCCCTCGTAATGAAATTAATGACCTAATAAGAACAGATAGGAGAGAATTTGCTTTATCTGTCTCATTTTCTGCCATGTGGGGATACAATGGGAAGACTGCCATCTGCACACCCAAAAGTGAGCCTTCACCAGATTTCCAGATCTGCCAGCAACTTGATTTTGGGCTTCTCAGACTTCAGAGATGTGAGAAACAAATTTCTGTTGTTTAAGCCACGCAATCTATGGTAATTTGTTCCAACAGCCTGAACTAAGGTACTGTTAGGCCTCTGACTTTGTTCCTCTCCTTTGGTATTGGTTTGGCTCTTCTGGGTCTTTCATTTTTCCATATAAACTTTAGAATCAGTTAATAATCACTAAATAACTTGCTGGGATTTTGAGATTGTATCAGATCTATAGATTAAGTCGGACAGAACTGACAGTTAAATATCAAGTACTCCTATCCATGAAAATGGAATATCTTTAGATTTATTTAGATTTCCTTTGAACTTTGTAGTTTTTTTCATTGGAACTTTTATTAGAACCTTGTAGTTTTTCTTGTATAAACCTTTTACCTATTTTGTTAGATTTACACCTAAGTATTTCATTTTATTTTGGTGCTAATGTCAGTGGTTATCGTGTTTTTAATTTCAAATACCAATTGTTTATTGCTGGTATGTAAGAAAACAACAGACCATGTATGCAGGTCGACTATTCCTAATACAGAAATCCAAAATATGAACTACTCTAAAATATGAAACTTTTTGAGTGCTGACATGAGGACCAAGGGAAATGCTCACTGGAGCATTTTGGGTTTTGGAGTAGGGATGGTAAACTCGTAAGTATATAATGCAAATATTACAAAAGCAAAAAAAAAAAAAAATCAAAAATTGGAAACATTTCTGGTCCCAAGCATTTTGGCTTAGAATGAGTCTGTTTTAAAGTTGTTCATGCAAACTTGCTATAATTGCTTTTCATTCTGTCTACTTTTTTAGAGGAGTGTCAATTTTTTCCAGATTTTCTATGTTAGAAATCATCTCATCTGAAAGCAAAAAGTTGTGTATCTTCCTTCCCAATCTACCTTGTAATTATTTTTAAATGTCCATTTCATCAGCCTAACTATAACCTTACTGACGGCAAAGTTTTCATCTTTAGTTGTCACCTCTTTTACACTCAGATTTTTATTAGTTTTGCCACATATTAAATTATTGTGGCACTAATTTAGCTAGAAATAAACAGCTTGTAAATGCTATTTTGTCAAGGGCTCTACAGTATTCCATGGTAACTATGATTACTCTTGGGTAAACTGTGCCTCAGTTTCTTTGTAATGGGATGTTGTATTTATTTTATAGACTGATGTGAAGACCAAATAAGACTATACATTAAGTTCGTAGAGCTATGGCTGGCACAAAATCAGCCCTCAAGAAATGATCGTTATGTTTTTGTACTGGGAAGCAATTACTTTTGCGCACCACAAGTAACTAGCAGCGAAGGAATATTAGCTCAGGCGGACATCGTAATGCGCCCCCCTGCCACCCCAACATCCAAATTTCAAACAGAAAAATAAAGCAGGACTTGCGAAGGGGTCGTGAGAAGAACGTTTCTGAGCCTATAGTGGACAGGTACAGCAAGCGGAGCGTGTTACTAGGGCAGCAGTGGTGGAAGTCGAAGGCATCCCAAGAGGGAGCATAGGCTCCAGAGACCTCTTTGAATTGGAGGCGACGAGACCAAGAGACCGTGAGCTGCGATACACACTGTAGTGAGTGGGTGACACGGGGCCCGCGGGCACTAACTGCCGAAGAGCGGAGAAGACTGGGAGCATAACCGCTGGGCAGCGGAGAGCGGCCGGCATGGACCGCCCCGCACTGCAGAACACCTGGAGCTGCAGGAACGACCCACGCCCAGGCCTCTTTACCCCTACCGCCCGGTTACCTTAGGGACGTGATCACCTGACCCTGCGCGGTGCGCCTGCGCGGGCTGAAGGCAGGGGCGGTGCCATGACGCGCCTCGGGGGCGGTCCTCGGGCGCGCGCCGCTCTCTTACCCTCGGGCCTCAGAAGTCCGTGCCAGTGACCGGAGGCGGTGGCGGCGAGCGTTTCCTTGTGGGGCTAGGTAAGAGGCCAAGCGGGGAGGAAGGACACCGGTGCCGGGTCCCGGGCGCGGGGACTTGGGGCAGAGGCGTGAGGGTCCCCGGGCCACTTCACGGACTGCATCCCGGTCGCAGCCGTTTTCGGGAGGCAGCGGCGACGCCCTCTCCTCAGGGTGCTCCGCGCCCCTCCCTGCGCCCTGCTGGCTGGGGGGCAAGTTTGCGGGAGCAGCGCGCTCTGCCTGCCGCGACCCCGCGGGTTTCGGGCTCCTGCCTGGGCTGGGGCTGGGGCTGGGGCTGGGGCTGGGGCTGGGGCCGGGGCTGGCTGAGCCCGGAGGCCCGGCCGGGTGAACGCCGGCAGCCCCCGCCCCAGCTCTGGGGTTCTTCCTGGGACAGTCTCTCGATCCTTATTTTCTCCTCGATACGATCTCGAGTTGAGTAAAGAAAGAGCCTCTGGTCACGGTTCCTCCCCGTGCTCCGCGTTTCTTGGTCTGTACTTAATCACCCTCCTTTTGGGTTATTCGGGAAGTCCTGGATTTGAAAGGAAGAAGGAAGTGTTCGTTTAGTGGGCGAAGCCTTGACTTTTTTTGGAAGGGGGTGGGGAGAGGTTTTTCGCCTTGAGCTTTTTCCTGGAGAAGTTGGACCTGAGGGAGAAACGTTTCCAGTTGGGTGTGTTTAGAAGGAAATACCCCTGAGATCTGATGACTCAGAGACTTCCTTTCAGGATTTCCTTGTAATAATGGGAAAGGGAAGGCATATGGATGTGGAAAGTTTCACTTTTACCAAAGTGGGATTATTGAGTCATGGAGTCTTCGAATGTGCCCATTTTTGAAAGGAGTTTCTAGATTATCTAGTCTGTATAACCACATACAAGTTTACTGTTGACTTTTCCATTGCGTACATTGCTTAGAAAATACGCTCGGCTTACCAAACTCTTAATATCTGCTTGTTTCAAAAATAAATAGTTGATTAAAGGAGGACATTTACATTGAAAAACAACGGCGGGCCTTTTAAATTGATTTCTAAATGTGTATGTGATTAGTTAAAACTCAAATTTGTTCAGTCTTTTTATTTTCCTGTTTAAGATTGAGGGATAACGGTAGAAAATATGTCCTTTTGTCTTCTGTGTTACCAACTTAATTCTATAAACTTTTGTGCCTTAAATGGTACAGAAATATTATAAATCAAGTGGTTTGTGGCACAGAATAAAAAGAAGTAGAATGACTTTTAAAATGGTCAGTAAGTAGTCACTCCATTGAAAATTAAATTTAACTTTGGAGACATTAACTTTTAGTTTTGGGCATTATAGGAAAAGATGTAAAAAGGAGAAAAAGAGGAACAATAGGGGAAGAATTTGCTAATGGTTGCCGGTTAAATGTACTGTTTAAAGAGTTTCTTAAAATGAGCGTGACACAACTATTTTCTCTGTTTTTGCCAGATTTGGGTACTTTTCATAGGTATTAAATGCCAAGAGATTCTAAAAAAGAAAAGCTCCCCCAAATAACTTTAAAATACTTTCTACTTTTAGCAATAGTTAACGTTAGCATTTATTAATTTCTTTTCAAGTGCTGCCAACATCTTTTGTAAATGTATTGTTTTTGAGTAGGTAAACAGTCACATGTCTCAAAATTTAAGCAGTGTAAATAGGTATATAGTATCAAGTCTCCTTCTGGCAGGCAGGCAACTTTTTTACATTTCTTAGGTATTCTTCTAGGGATATTTGATATCTACACAGGCAAACATATAAGCTGTATTTGCCTCCTTTTAGCACAAACATTAACATTTTATATACTGCTCCACATTTTGCTCTTATTTTTCCAGTTAGTGATAATATTTTGGAGCTTTTCTAATATCAGCATGTATAGCTTTCAAGTCTTTTGCTGTTACAGTCAGTGCTGCGGTGAATAAACTTTTACATATGTTGCTTCCTTTGTGCACATATATTTGTACACTTCAGGTTTTGAGACCTGAAGTGATACGTCCGAGTTGGAGGGTATCTGAATTTAGAATTTTGGTAGATACTGCAAACTCACTCTCCATGGTAATTGTACTAGTTTACGCTCCCATTAGTAGTATATGAGTGTTTCTCAAAGCCTTGATGTCAGAGAATGTTGTCAAACTTTGGATTTTTGCCAATTCACTAGGTGAGAAATGGAATCCTATGGGTAAGGATTAAATATTCTACTTGGAGTGGACTTCATATGGACATACTTCTTAATGGCTGATCATTAGAAACCCCCAGGATATTTATTAAAAAGAAGAGTTCCTAAGTCCTTCCATGAAATCTGTGTCTGCCCAGGAAGCTGATTTTATAATAACTAGAGCCTCGGGTAATTTGGCTGTGATGATTAGCCAGATTGAGAAACACTGCTCTGGAAGACTGCTTAGGATATATCAAATTGTGTTTCTAGACCTCATGTATGAGCCATCTGGAATGTTTACCATCTGGGTCCAATGGATACTTTATTTTTTCATTTTTTAGTTTTTATTTTTTTTAGAGATGGAATCTTGCTGTGTTGCTCAGGCTGTTCTTGAATTCCTGGGGTCAAGCAGTCCTCCTGTCTCAGCCTCCGAAAGTGCTAGGATTACAGGCATGAGCCACACGGTTCCTGGCCTGATACTTTATTTTTATATTTTAAATTTTTCAGTCACTCTATGAATAGTTTGCAGAAGTGAAATAATGAAACACAACTTTACAGCCAGGCGCAGTGGCTCAAGCCTGTAATCCCAGCACTTTGGGAGGCTGAG
>NW_012102432.1:5731161-5760902 GCF_000951045.1 Mandrillus leucophaeus | reverse complement strand
TAGCTGGGCGATGTGGCGGGCGCCTGTAGTCCCAGCTACTCGGGAGGCTGAGGCAGGAGAATGGTGTAAACCCGGGAGGCGCAGCTTGCAGTGAGCTGAGATCCGGCCACTGCACTCCAGCCTGGGCAGCACAGTGAGACTCTGTCTCAAAAAAAAAAAAAAAGAAAGAAACACAACTTTACTAGAAATTTTAATAACTGCTTCAACAAAAGAAACCCAATTACTCCAAATTTCCCTGGTTTTGAAGATATCAGTAGTTGAAATAGGCAACATCTTTGAATTCAACTAATTGCTTATCAACTGTCATGTAATTTTTTAAAAAAATCAATGATTCTGCAGTCCTAAATTTTTATTATCCCAAGATGTTTTTAATACAGGGATTCCCGACATTTTTGGCACCAGGGACTGGTTTCATGGAAGATAGTTTTTCCACGGACGGGATAGGGGGATGGTTTCAGGATGAAACTATTTCACAAGGAAAGTTGAACCTAGATCCCTTGCAGTGCAGTTCACAATAGGGTTCCTGCTCCTATGAGAATCTAATGCTGCCACTGATCTGACAGGAGGTAGAGCTCAGGTGGTAATGCTGGCTCACCTGCCACTCACCTACTGTGGGTGGCCTGGTTCCCAATGGGCCACCGACTGGTTCTGGTCCATGGCCCGGGGGTTGGGAACTCCTATTTTAATAGCTTAGATTAAAAGAAGCAAATAAACATAATTTCACCTTAAACAGTCACATGCCATTTTTAAGCGAGGCCAGTTGTAGTTGGTGGTTTGAGGAGGGGTAAGGTTAATAACTCAGAAAATGATGAGTATTGCCATTCTAGGTGATATTATTTGGAAAACTTTGCCAGTGTTTCCTACTTCATTAATCAGAATATTAAATCCAGAGAGTAAATAAACTAGAATTCCAAAACATCACGTAGGGTATTTAAGTTGAGGGCTTTGTTCTGTACACGTATTTAAAGACTTCAAGGACATTACTCTGATATTGCCCTGAGAGAGTTGAGGGACAAATGGAAAACTTGGTACTGAGGCAGACAAAATATAAATACATACATATATATATATAGCATTTTGGTGTTCTGAAGAAGTCCTGAAACTATCCCAACCACTGAAAGATCTCTTAATAGAAACTATTTGGGAGTTATTTCTGAGGCCTGAGATACATTGGGTTTAGAGGCCTTTCATAAGGCGTGAAGTGAGTCACAGAGATTGCAAATATTGTAGTGTGGGCCAAACCTGATCAAAGCATATGTGGGCAGTACCATTTCTTTCCAAGGAATTAGGCCAGTGGAAAAAAGCTGTAGTGATCAGGAAGGTTTGATCAAACTCTTACAGAGTAGATTTGGGAGTTTTATCTTCTTAGTGATTACTCAACTTGAAGGAAAGCCTAGAGACAAAATTCTGTAGTTTAGTTCGTACAATAATCATGTTTGATAAGAGTTGCAAGTGAGGTAAAATGAGATTCTTACACTGATGTAATAGTTACTTTCAGAATCCTCTTAAACCTCATTATTGGTCATTATAAAATTCCAGCCACAATTAGGAGGATTTCCCGGAGTTAGCTTTGTGGTTCTTGAAAAAGGGCTGTGTTTCTGACGTTCCCATTAGGTCAAAGGTTTAAATATAATATACAAGTGACTTAATGGAGCCCTTCAGAAAAATAAAGCATTTATCATTTCCACAAATGATAAATGCTTTATTTTTTACACTGCTAGGTTTTTTACACTGTTAGGCTTTTTACACTGTTAGCTTCAAAAGTATGGACTTGCCCTAAGAATATTTTGATCTTTTCAATAAGTGTTTAAAGTTATCTTATTTACTGTTGTTTTGATGACATTTGTCAAAATACTAACATTTGATATCTTTTTTTAAAAAGTTTTTTTTTTTTATTGGTGAGACAGGGTGTCAGTCTGTCCACCCAGGTTAGAGTGTGATGGCGTGACCACAGCTCACTGCAGCCTCAATCTCCTTCGCTCAGGTGGTCCTCCTACCTCAGCCCCCGGAGTAGCTGGGACTACAGGCGTGTGCCGCTGTCCCTGGCTACTTTTTTATATTTTTTGTAGAGATGGGGTTTCTCCATGTTACCCAAGCCGGTCACAAACTCGTGGGCTCAAGTGATCCACTCACCTTGTTCTCCCAAACTGTTGGGATTACAGGTACTGCGCCTAGCTACATTTGATATCTTTGAGGATGAGGAAAAAGCATTTATGCTGTGTAAATATATTGAATGTGAGTCCTGCCTTTAAGTAGTGGAGATAAACATGTACTAGCTATAATCTAAGGCAGAGTTGAGAGGAGTTGGGAGGAGCAAATAATATCCAACTGAAGCCATCAAAGTCACCCGCTTTTAAGAAGCTGACGCTTGACCTAGGCCTCAAGGCTAACTAGGAATTTGATCGGTGGAGAGTCCTGGAAGGACATTCCTGGAAGAGAATGCACCTTTTACAAAAATATGCAGGCATGGAAGCATGTGACCTGGGTGGCAAATAGTCAGTCAGTGGTTTGCAGCTACAACATTTTAATACTTGGAAAGAAATTTAATGAAATGGGTCAAGAAAGTAAAATTGAGGAATGCTTTGTGAGAGAGTTAATTAAGATCAATACACTTAAAGCAAACCTGAAACTTACTTTTTACATCAGTGTAAATTAACGGTAATATTTATTATTTAAAAAAAAAATTGAAAGTTCATTTTTCTTCTAGGCTTGAGTTGCTGGTGTGTGAATTAACTCAAGAGTTGTTCAGACAACTTCAGTTAATATTTATTTGAAGAGAAACTTCTATGGAGAGAAAAGTTAGGAAACCATTTCATTTTTCATGAGAACAGTGGGATTTTGAAGTTAGCCAGTGACAGAATCAAAAAAAGAAATAAAAAATAGAAATAATATTAGATGGCCAGGTAACATTCTTTTCAGTGCATTTTGGTTGTTGATATTGCAACTTGCTTTACATTTTGTATATTATATATCATATGCATTTTGTTTATGTTGATAGAATGGCCGAAAGTTTAAATAAGACAAAAAAATTGTGTTTAAAGAAAAGGCTGCTAAGAAATTGATCCTTTGAACCAAAGAAGGTAATTCACTTTGTTCTCCTGGATTAATACAATTAAATCATCTTTGATAGTGGTCTCTCAAGAGTGAATTTTTTTTTTTTCCCACAAACCCAGATTCTGTTTTTCCCTTAAGGACTGTACCAGGCCACTACTATTCACCATTGTACTGGAGATTATAGCCAGAGAAATTAGAAAAGAAACAAATAAAAGATGTGTAATATCAGCAAGATGGTGCAGTAGAAAGCTCACACACTTCTTCTCCCCACAGAAATATTGATTCAATAACAATACACACACCAGAGCTCTTTGTAAGAAATCCAGAAACTAGTTAAGAGGCTCCTACATTCTAGGTGAGCAGTAAACCAACTGCAGTGAAGATGGTAGGAAAATTCATCCTACTTGCTCACCATAGTTCATTCCCCTGGCTCAGCATGGCATGAGCGAGAGGAAACTCCAGGCTCCTGGTTTTTCCTTGGGGAGGGAAAGAGAAGACTGAAACATATGTTTGACATTCAGATTTTTCAGAGGTCTGCCCAAGGGTCTGGTTTTTATTTTGCCTCAATGTAAGTTCTGACAGGAAAGGGCACCAGGTTGTGGGGTCATTAAAAACAAAGTTGACAGTTTAGCATGCACTCACCATGGTCCCTCCCCACCCCCAGCATGAAACCAGCAGGAGAAGATCCTCAACTCCTGGCTTCTCCTTGGGGAGACAAAAGAGTTGGAATGTGTGTCCAGTGTTTCACCTTTTCAGTGGGCTGAGGGACTGGCTTCTGTCTTGCTTGTCTTGGAAAGCTGACAGGAGCTGGTGTATTCCAGGTGCCCGGGAGCCACTGAGAACAACAGAGAACTGGAAGACTTGTTTCTGCTCTAGAGGACCTATGGTAGGGCAGACAGAGGATGATACAGCTCAGCAGCCTGTCCCTAGGTATGGCATTCTGAAAGGGGTTAGGGAGAGAATAGTGGAGTATGTGTCCAACACTTCAGAGAGCTACCCCCAAGGGACTGGCTTCTGTTTCACCTGACTTGGAGCACAGGCAGGAGTGGACATACTCTAAAAGCCCACTGACAGTAAAGGGCACCAGGTTGGAGGCCTCTGAAAACAAAAGAGAGCTGGGTGGCTTGCAGCAGCTCCAGAGAACCTGAAGTACTATAGACAGGTAGCACAGGGAGCAAAAGATTATGAGATCCTGAAAAAGAAAACCAGCAAGTTCATCTTGAGAATTTATACACACTGGTAGAGAAGAAGCATCCTCAGGAAAGGTTCAGAAGGCATGCAGAATCTCTAGTCAGGCTGATCAGTGAGGATCTTTCTCTCTACAGAGCCAGTCCACAAAGACTGGCAGGGGTGATATTTTTTCAAATGCTTGGATCCCAACATGATGTTAAAAGGCACACAAAGAAATAGGGAAACATGGCACAATCAAAGGGTCAAAATATCCAGAAACCTACTTTAAGGAGACACAGATATCTTTATTATCTCAGAAGGAATTCAGACTAACCACCATAAACATGTTCAGTGACCCAAGGAAAATGCTGCATGAACAAAATGGTGTCAACAAAGAGATTGAAAACATAAAAAGGAACCAAACAAACATTGTAACAGATGCAATATGCTTTGACCGAATTGAAAGATTTACAAGAGGAGTTTAGCAACAGTGTTTTTCAAGGAGAAGAATTAGTGAACTTGAAGCCAGGTCATTTGAAATTATCCAGTCAGAGAAGCAAAAAGAAAAAGAATAAAAAAAGAATGAAGACAGCCTAGAGTACTAATGGGAGAGCATCAATTGTATCAATATAGATTGTATGGAAGTTCCATATGTTGGAAAGAGAAAGGAGCAAAAAGCTTATTTGAAGAAATAATGACCAAAACTTCCCAAATTGAAGGAAGGCAGTGGACATCCAGATTCAAGAAGCCCAATGGACTCCAGAGTAGAACAACCCAAAGACATCCACATGGAAACACACTATAATCAAATTGTCAAAGAATTTTGAAAGCAGCAGGATAGGAACAACTTGTCATGTACAAAGGAGATTCTGTAGGACTCTAAGTGGATTTCTTAGCAGGAACCTTGCAGATCAGAAAGAAGTGGGATGATATAGTCAGACTGCTGGAAGAAAAACTGCCAGCAAAGTACTGTATATGGCAAAGCTTTTCTTTAAAAGTAAAAGAGAAATAAGATTGTCAAAATCTGAGAGAGTTCATCACCACTATATCTGACTTAAATACTAATGGGAGTCTGTTAAATGGAAACAAAAGGATGTTCAATGTGAAAGTATAAAATTAAATGATAAAGCTATGGACAAATACAGACCTGCTTATTATTGTAATGGTGGTGAGTAAATCACTTATTTCTGATATATAATTCCAAGACAAAAGTATAAGTGCCTATAACTATAAAAATATTAATAGATGCACAACATAAAAGATGTAATTTGTGACATCAGTAATGCAGTATGGAGATGGATGAAAAGAAGCAGTATTGTATGCAGTTGAAGTTATCAGCTTAAAATATATTTATTAGAAGATGTTTTATTTAAGCTCCATGGTAGCCACAAAGAAGATACCTATAGAAAATACACACACAAATATGGAATCAAAGCATATCTATTAAAAAAAAAATGAAACAAAAAGCATGATGGCAAGAGAGGAAAGGAAGGACAAAAAAGTTTCAAGTTAGACAATCATTAACAAAATGTCATTGTAAGTCCTTCCCTATCAGTAATAACTTTAAATGTACTAAACTCTCCAATGAAAAGACATAGAGGGGATGAATGGATTAAAAAAATAAAACCAAGAGCCAGCTATACCCAGTTTATAAGAGACTCACTTCAGATTTAAGGACACCTTTTATTTATTTATTTATTTTTACAGAAATAGATATACTGATTCTAAAACTGATACTGAATTGATAGGGGTTTAGAATAGCCAAAACAATTTTGAAAAAGAACAAAGTGGGAGGATTCACATTAACTGATTTTAAAACTTAATACAAATGTACAGTACTCAAGACTGTGTGGTACTGGTATAAGGATAGACATATAGATCAATGAAATAGAATTGAGATTGCAGAAATAAGTGCATACAGTTATGATCAATTGATTTTCAACAACGGTGCCAAGACAGTTCAAAAATGTTATTTTCAAAAAGTGGTGCTGAAATAACTGGGTTTCCACATGGATAATAATGAATATGGATCTATACCACACACTATGTACAAAATTAACATAAAATAGATCAAAGATATAAATGCAGGAATTAAAGACATAACATTTTTAGAAGAAAACATAAGGATAAGTCTTCATAACCTTGAGTTGGGCAATAGTTTCTGAGATGTTATATCTAAAGCATAAGCAACCAAGAAGAAATATAGATTCAACTTCATCAGAATTAAAAACCTCATACTGCAAAATGCACTGTGAAAAAAATGAAAAGACAATCTTCAGAATAAGAAAAATATTTGTAAATCATATATGATAGTGGTGTATGATATGGTCTGAATGTTTGTGACCGTGTCCCTCCATTCATATGTCGAATCCTGTAATCATCAAGGGGATGGTATTAGAGTTACCATATGACCCAGCGGTTGCATGCTTAGCTATATTCCAAGAGAATTAAAGATGCATTTATTAAAAAAGTATATAAACTCACATATTATTTGCTAACAATGCAAATGCTCATTGGCATTTTTAACAGCATTATTTATAATAGCCAAAAAGTGCAAATAACACAAATGTTATGAGCTGATGACAGCATAAATATAATGTGTTATACATACAGTGGAATATTATTCCGCTATGAAAATGAATGAAATACTGATAAATGCTCCAACACAGATGAACCTTGAACATATGCTATGTGAAAGAAGCCAGATGCAGAAGGCCACATATCCTAAGATTCTAGATTAAGTATCCAGAGCAGGTAAATCCAGAGGCGAGAAAGTGTATGTTGCCTGGAGCTGGAAGGAGAGTAGAATGGGGAGGCATGCGTTTTCTTTTGGGGAGGATGGAAATATTCACAGGTAGTGGAGATGATTGTAGAAGTCTGTGAATACATTAAAAACCATTGCATTGTAAACTTTGAAAGGCTGAATTTTAGAGTGTGTGAATTATATTAATTAAAAAAAACTGCTGTCCAACTGGGAGACAGAGACCATATAGTGATTTTAACAGTGGAGGTTTAATACACAGAACTAATAGTTATAACATGATTGAAGAAATAGAGATTGACTTGTAAGAAGTAAAGACAACTTTGAAGAATACTGTAAGAGCAGACTTAATAAGTAGCCACTAACTCTAGAGCTGCTCCCTTACCTGGGCTGTGATCCAGGTCTGGTTGAAGAGGGGACAGATGGCACTGGACCTTGCTTCTGGAACTTCCCTGAAATTCTCCCTCTGGCGTTCTGAACCTTGGAATCTGCTGCAGAAGCCACATGACGGGGTTGAGAAAGCTGCTCTGGGAGATTCCTTGGTGGTGGCATTCTGCTGCAGAGTTACTCGACAGAGTGTTGGGGTTAGCTTCTGCATGCTTATGGAACTACTTCCTGCAAGTTGCAAGATGCTGTAGGAGCAGGTACTGCAGGAGTCTGACTAGAGTAGTACATTGGAACCATGAAGAGAAAACCTCTTCCTCCTACAGTGTACCTCCAGTTGCCTCTACTGACAAGGCTTAACATCATCCCAACTGGTAACAGAGCAATGTTGAAAGAGCTCAGCTCCATTTTGGGAAAGAAAGCAGTAAGAAGTGGATTTGGAAATGGGAGGTAATAAATTGATACCTGAATCAAGAATCTTAACGTTAAACCATGTACCAGTTTAGCATATATTCTGTTTTACTGGGTTGAGTGAAAGTATCAGGTATTCATCTCAAAACAGCTAAATAAAATTTAAAATATGTATTCATATAATATGTTAAGAGAATTGTGTTTTAAATTATTACAAAAAGCAATTTATGATAACTAAAAAACATACTTTACTTAATATAGAAGTATTTTAAATGAAATGTAAAAATTTCCCTCTTATTCCTCACTCCTTTACCATCTGTCTTCTGAAGATAAATCTGTTAGTTAATATAGTTTCTTCTATATGCATATATGTGTGTATATATTTTTCTTAGTAATAGAGGTTTCATGTATTGTTACTGCATATGGTCTGCTTTTAGGCTTTTATTGTTAGAAGGAAATGTAGCTGTGTGGTGCCCAAGGGCATTGTACTAAGGGTAGTTTCGTAGTCCTGGCTAAGTTGCAAGTACTTGTGTAAGTTAGGAGTAAGTCACATAACTATTCTATTTGATTTTCTAAGTTTGTAAAATGAAGGGACTTTTACTTGAAAGGAATTTTAAAAATCGGTGATGGATATAGTTCAGTAATAATATTAGGGGAAGAGAGATAGTTTGGTGATTCTTAAGTATCAGCTGACTTTTGGTATGGCCTATATATTCCTATTTTTTAATATGTTTTGCAATTTAAATGTTTTTTATTGTGTTAAATAGTTATACGTGTTTATGTGTCTATTTCCATTTTCTGTGACATCAGAGTAATATAGCTTTCTTTTTTTCTTTAGAAGAATCCTGCAAAAATGTCGCTCTATCCATCTCTTGAAGACTTGAAGGTAGACAAAGTAATTCAGGTATGATAGTTTAAATACTTTTTTCAAAACAAGCATAGTAACATCTTGCTTGAAGTAAAGCAAGATAGCTAAATGGCAGATATATTTGTTCATTTTTACACTTCATAAACCTTTCTTTAGTTTTATTAATTGCAGACTAAAAAGTTTACAGAAAAACTAGCAATTTTTTTTCATTTCACTGTGAATAGGCATGAGATTTTTTTAATTTGACTTACACTTTTTACATGTAGCTTAATTTTCTGACTAAAATTTAAATTATATGTAACATATTTGAGTTGACAAAATATGCTCCAATTTTTTAGATATTCATAGTTTTGTATAAAATTGGTATGTTTGTCTTTTGGATCTTTAGGTATGACCACTCTTTAAAGTAATTCTCTGCCTCCTAATTGAAGTTAAAATTACAGAAATAGTGGAGTACATGCTACTTTTAGAAGAGCAGTTATTTAAAAGCACAGGGAAAGTGTAGTGATTTCTTTTCTTTGAGAGATGAGCAGCAGACATTTCACTTGTTTATTCTCTAAATGACTGTGTAGAGATTGCAGTATTTCTCATTGCATTGAGTTGAAAATTTTTATAGTCCTTTGCATTTTGAAGACACATGCTTCTGCTTAAGAACAAAGTGAGGAATTGGGACCAATTCTGGCTATTTGGGAAATTTTTGATAATTATTTTAACTGAGGATAATTTGTAGTATATGATGGATTTGTCTGTTTACGGTTAGCTTTCAACTTGATCTCTTTATCAATTTAGAATTTCTTCAGCTATTGTTTATTATTTTAATTTGACAAAATAAATGAAAACTCCTTACCTTGAAGATCATTTTATTGGTGCCCTGTCTTCAATTTACTAGAAAGTGAGATTTACTTATTGATAATTGAATTATGAACAATTATTTTCTATCATAGATCCAGTATGGATATTAAAATGAGGGTTGTAAAATCTCTGAAATCTACAGTTCAGCTGCCAAGGCTTTGATGCCTCAAAGTTTCACGTGGCCTATTCAGTCATCTTTTACATGTTCCTATCACTTCTTTAGTATTTTGTCAGTATTTTCTTCATGTGGTTTTATTTCCACGTAGTTCATCTAAACAAGCACTCTTTTTATTTTATTTATTTATTTTTTTGAGACGGAGTCTCGCTCTATAGTCCAGGCTGGAGTGCAGTGGCTGGATCTCAGCTCACTGCAAGCTCCGCCTCCCGGGTTCACGCCATTCTCCTGCCTCAGCCTCCCGAGTAGCTGGGACTACAGGCACCCGCCACCTCGCCCGGCTAGTTTTTTTTGTATTTTTCAGTAAGGACGGGGTTTCACGGTGTTAGCCAGGATGGTCTCGATCTCCTGACCTCGTGATCCACCCGTCTCGTCCTCCCGAAGTGCTGGGATTACAGGCTTGAGCCACCGCACCCAGCCCCCAAGCACTCTTTTTAAAAGACTTTTATCTGAAATATTTAGCTTTCCAGAATAACTGCTTAGCCACTAATATGACATCAACACATTAACTGATAAGGATTTTTAGGTGGACCCGTAAGAATAACTAATCTGTTCTTTGTTTTCATCCTTTTTTTGTTAGGTTTTTATGGAATTGAATGTAAATTTACCATAGTCGGGTATGAGCTGAGACTTTTGATTTTGAAAACAGCAGCAGCAGAAGAGTTGATATTGACAGATATTGGAATGAAAAATAAAGAGGGCTACAATCTGTATCATGCTGCCCTCTTTAAGCAGAAGTGAATTACATAGATATTTACATTAAAGAACCTTTTATGTTCAGAGCAGAAAGCAGCTGGAAGATAGAACAGTGAATAAGGAGTGGGAAACATGGTTCTTTTATTACCCCTGAATTTAAAAATATTCCTAATCTAGCCATTAAACTCTTTGGCTGTAGTTTATTTGTTTGTTTGTTTGTTTGTTTGTTTTGCATCATTTTCTAAGGTGAATGATACTCATGTTTGTTTTTATTCTTAAGATTCCCCTGAAATGGTGTTATGAAGGAAGGTAGTATTCATTTTCTCATCTGCTGGCCTTTAACACCACAGCAAAGCTAAATTACAGCAATGAACCAACCATTCGTATTTTGTAAACTATTCTGCAGTAGCCATTAGGCTGTGGCTTTTAACATCATACAGTCCCTAGACCTTTCTCTCCATTCCAAATCCTGACAAGAGCCTGTGGTTTCCTCTACTTATGCAAAGTAAGCTTTTAATAAATAATGATATATAGAACCAGAGCTTATCAGTTTCCTAATACGGTGGGCAGAATTTGGCAGAAGTGATGCTACAAGCATGTTTTTTCCACATCCTTTCTGTTAATGGCAGAAATAATAGGCCCTGGCATGCTCCTTGGGGCACCTGTAACCCCCTTTTTTTTAGTAGTGTCAGATTTCAAAGTAAGTTTGAAATAAGTAGCTACATTTAATGGTTTACAGTACTTAAAATTGGGTTACATCCTTTTGTTTCATTTTTACTGCAAATAACATAATTAAATTTATATAACTTTGTTTGCAGGGAGCTTTCTATATGTATTCTTCAGTATTCCTTGGATTAAAAACAATAGCAATGAAAGAATAGAAAATCATAACTACATACAAAGGAGAAGTATTTTAAATTAGTAAGCTGTGTTTTAGAGCAATTTTAGATTTGCAACAAAATTGATCCGAAAGTACGGTACACCCTCTGTCCTCACACATGCACAACCTCCCCAGTATGAGCATCTGCACCAGAGCGGTACATCTGGCTCATTAATATCACCTGAAGTTTACATATTTTCATTACATGAGGTTCCCTGTTGGTGTTATATGTTCTATGGATTTTGACAAATGTATAGTGATGTGTATATAGTCATGTGTTGCTTAAAGACGGGTATATTCTGAGCAATGCCACATTAGACAGTTTGTTATGCAAACATTAATAGAGTGTACTTCCACAAATCTAGATGGCGTAGCCTACTACACATCTAAGCAATATGGTATAGTCTGTTGTTCCTATGCTACAAACCTGTATGATCCCACCTGTATGATAGAGTAACACTGCATGTTACTGTACTGAATACTGTAGACAGTTGTTACACAATAGTATTTGTGTATCTAAACACAGAAAAGGTATGGTAAAAATACGATGTAAAAGATTTAAAATGGTACATCTGTATATGGCACTTACTATGAATGGAGCTTCCAGGACTAGAAGTTGCACTGAGTGAGTCAGTGAGTTGAGTGGTGAGTGAATGTGAGGCCTAGGACATTACCGTACACTGCTGTAGACTTTATCAACACTCTATACTTGGGCTGCACTAAATTTATTTAAAGATTTTTCTTTGTCAAATTATAAATTAACTTTAGCTTCCTGTAACTTTAATTTCTTAACTTTCTGACTCTTGTAATAACATAGATTAAGACACAACACATTGTACAGCTATATAAAATATTTCTTTATATCTTGATTCTATAAGCTTTTTTCCTATTTTTTAAATTTTTAGTTTTTTAAAATTGCTTATAAGTTTGTTAAAAACTAAAACACACACTCACATTAGCCTAGGCCTGCACAGGGTCAGGATCATCAATATCACTGTCTTCCACCTCCACATTGTCCCACTGAAAGGTCTTCAGAGGCAGTAACATGCATGGAGTTGTCATCTCCAATGGTAACAGCGCCTTCTAGAATACCTCCTGAAGGACCTGCCTGAGACTGTTTTACAGTTAACTGTTTTTGTAAGTAGAAGGATATACTCTAAAGATAAAGTGTATAACACAGGAAATACATAAATGAGTAACATAGTCATTTATTATCAAGTATTATGTACCATGAATAATTGTAGGTGCTAGTCTTTTTTATATATGACTAGCAGTGCAGTAAGCTTATTTACACCACTATCACCACAAACTAATGAGTTGTGTTAACGGCAGCTATGATGTCACTAGGCAGCAGGAATTTTTGAACTCTTTTATAATCTCATGGGACCACTGTTGTATATGTGGTTCATCATTGATCAGAACATGCAGCACATGACTGTATACCATTGTAGCATTAGACAGAATAGGTTCACTGCTCTAAAAATCCTTTAATGCCTGTTCTTTCTTCCCTTCCAGAAACTCCTGGCAACCAATAATTTGCTTTTGCTTTTGTGGTTTTTTTAGCGTCAGGATGTTGCTCTGTTACCCAGGCTGGAGTGCAGTGGCACAGTCATAGTTCACTGCAGCCTCCATCCTCCTGCCACAGCCTCCTAAGTAGCTGGAACTACAAGCATACACCACCACATCTAGCTAGCTTTAAAAAATTTTTTTTTCTCCTGAGACGGAGTCTTGCTCTGTCACCAGGCTGGAGTGCAGTGGTACGGTCTGGGCTCACTGCAACCTCCACCTCCTGAGGTCAAGCAATTCTCCCTGCCTCAGCCTCCCAGGTAGCTGGAATTTACAGGCACCCATCACCATGCCCGGCTAATTTCTGTATTTTTACTAGAGACGGGGTTTTGCCATGTTGGCCATGAGAAACATGACAACATGCCATGTTGGTCAGCTGAACTCCTGACTTCAGGTGATCTGCCCACCTCGGCCTACCAAAGTACTGGGATTACAGGCATGAGCCACTGTGCCCGGCCAAAACAGTTTTTTGCATAGGCAGGTTTTCCTATGTTGCCCAGGCTGGTCTTGAACTCCAGGCCTCAAGCACCTCTCCAACTTCGGCTTCCTAAAGTGTTGGGATTAAAGGCCTGAGCCACCGTGCCTGGCCTTATATTTTATTATCCTCCACAATTTTGCGTTTTTCAAAATGTCATAGTTGGAATCATAAAGTATGTAGCCTTTTCAGGTTGGCTTCTTTCACTTAGTAATATCCACTTAAGTTTCCTCCATGTCTTTTCATGTCTTTATAGCTCTTTTTTTTTTTTTCAGTGCTGCACGGTACTTTTTTTGTTAGATGTGATTCAAGAAGTAATATAACAAGCCACTAGCTCCTTTTAGCTAATCGTGGTGAAAGAACTTTCAAAGTTCAACACATGTTCAATTTGTGGATTGTTATTTACAGTTATAAAGATGTTCATGCTGTATTTTGTTTAGAATGTTTAACAAATTATGAAATAATAAATATTAAAGGATGACTCAACAAGTATATCAGAACATATGACTTTAGTACCATTCAAAGCTTTTGTAGGCTTTACTTATTTAACCTAAGCTTTCATATCTCCAAAGCATCTTTGGGACTACTCTTGACATTGATTTTAGGGCTAGGTTGAGATACTACTATGAACTTCATTTTTAAAATTACACGTTTCCAATAAAGTAAAAAGTTGGTAGAGATTGGTCATACAACTTATTACCAAACTTGTCTCTAATGACATATAGCTATTTCAGAAAGTCAGATCTAATGGTAAAGGATAAAGTATTTCCATCAGTGAAATACTTCATATGATATAGGCCATCGAGGCAGCCCTGAGAAGTGGATACTTGGGCATGAATAGCACTGATAAATGCTAGAGTGTCAGAGTGTGTCAGAATGATTTTGGCAAGTTTAACAGTTACAAATTATATTACCTTGTCATCATCCATTTATGTCAGTGATAAACTGTGCTATTTTCATAATTTCTGATATTCTAAAAGTGTTTAGCATAAATCCCTTGCTATACTTGCTGCGATGAAGATGATTTCAGTGGGACATGCTAAAATTGTAAATATTAGCAACTTAGTATTTATTTTTTAGGTGTTTTTCTGATATGTGACTTTTTATATGAATATGGGTATGCTTTTTTCTTATGCAAATAAATTATTTTTACTTGGACTAATTAGTAAAAGAATAATGAAAATGTAAAATTTATCCATTTTAGAATGCACTTTGAAAATATTTACTGTGGCAGCACTATGAAATACTGGTTATAAGACATGTAGAATAGTACTTCTACAATTTTTTTGTGATAGCCTTAAAAGTATTTAGAATATCAAATATAATTTTGATTTGCAGATTTCCTTTGAAAAAATGTATTGCTGACATGTTTGAAATTAAACTTTCTTACATAAATCTTCATTGTTTTAGTTTCTTTTTGGAAGTACTGGATTTAGCTTATAAATTATATAAGTATATAAAGTAAGTATAGCGTATTGTTACAATTTTCTTCTTTTCTTTTTCAGGCTCAAACTGCTTTTTCTGCAAACCCTGCCAATCCAGCAATTTTGTCAGAAGCTTCTGCTCCTATCTCTCAAGATCGAAGTAGGTTTATACTTTGAGTTCATTCTCTGTGAACAGAAATATTGTTATCTTCTTTTGCTCAAATAAGGAATCCAAGATTTTTTTTTCTTGACAGGCTGCATAAAATTGGTAGTTAAGCTCAAATAGTTATGAATAAGAAAAAAAAGTTTACTTCAAAAAATAACCCTTTTTCTAATTAAGATAGTGAACTGTGGATATGGGGATGTATTTCATGGCTTAATGAAAATTGATTTTAGACTGACTTGTAAATCCCTAACATGTGGCTGATTCATTTATGAATGAATTATATATATGAATTCACATGTAAGAACTTTATGAATTCACATTTAAGAACTATCATCATGCTGCTGCTGTTGAACTTTCTGAATTGTCTTCTGTCTTTCCTATGGGAGCTTCTGAAATTTCCAACCACCTCCTCTTTGGGAAGCCTCTTAAATATTGAGGCCTTTATTCATTCTCTGTATCCTGTCTTTGGTCCCTTTTTCTTCAAGGTTCAGAGGGATTCAGGACAGAGCTTCTAAATACTATGACTTAAGATACAAAATAAGTGTTAAATAAATTTTGTGGCCTGTCATTTTGTCTTACAACAGTTTATAACCTTGCCTCATAGAAAATTCATTTTAAGTCACAGATAATTTAAGTCTCATGCAGAAAAGAGCTTTTGGAAATAGTATATAACTACTACCAAGTGAAATAATGTTAATATTTAAAAATACCATTTGCAGGATTTCATTGGAATGTGGTTAAAATTATTAAAATTGATAAGACACTAAATAAATTTACAAGCTTTCAAAAAAAGATTGTTCAGAAGAATCATTCCATAGCCCTGTTTACAGAATGAGTCATAAAGTAGCTGACTTGACAAATAGATATTTTGGTCAGTTGTTCTGAATTGGTAAGTGGTATTCTTACTAAATTCCTAATCAAGTAGGTTTATTTTAAGAAACAGGAAAGGCAAGATAGTTTATTTGGAAAAGTTATTTCTACTTTTGAGTGTTTAGGAATCTGGTTGTTTCAGTTCAGATGTCTTCATATTTTATGAATTTTAAACATTTTCTGTATTTTCCATTTCTAATGGTTACAGAGATGGGGAGATGCCTTTCCAAATTGCTACTTTAAATTCATTCTAGATTTTATAACTTAAGTATAATTTCGCTAATACGCAGAAGCCCATAATAAAAGAAGTTTTCATTTTGTGTATTCTGTAAGTACTTTTTAATTTATTCATTCATTCATTTACTTATTAGATCTCTATCCCAAACTATATCCGGAGCTGTCTCAATACATGGGGCTGAGTTTAAATGAAGAAGAAATACGTGCAAATGTGGCCGTGGTTTCTGGTGCACCACTTCAGGGGGTATGTACAGTGTAATTAATTTTGAATTATATAAAACCATACTTTACATGTTAATATAGGCTTTCCTGTTTGTGGCTAACTCAAAAATATACAATAGCATTGAACCTCACTTCACAGAAATTTTAGACTTCCTTTTGGATATCGTTTCTTACATAGTCTACTTCATTTTGTGCTACACTGTTTTGAGTTTATTAGGATTTAGATTCAGATACCTTTTACTAGTTCATTCTCCTTTGTCTTCTGCATTTAGTCATTTACTAAGTCCTGTTGATTCTGTTTCTGTTTCTTGTATTCATTTTGTCTGTTTTTTATCCATCCTAGTCCTACTATAACCATATTCAGGGTTTCTATACTTCTAGCCTTCATTATTATAGTACTCTCTTAAATTTCCTCTAGTAACTTATTTCGATGGTACTAAGCTGTTGCTAAGTTAATCATTCTGAAATACACATATAGGTCTATCGTATCTTTGTTGCTCATAATCTTTTTTGTTGTTGTTGTTGTTGTTGTTGAGACGGAGTCTCACTCTGTCACCCAGGCTGGAGTGCAATGGTGTGATCTCAGCTCACTGCAACCTCTGCCTCCTGGGTTCAAGTGATTCTCCTGCCTTAGCCTCCCAAGTAGCTGGGACTACAAGCGCGTGCCACCATGCCCGGCTAATTTTTTGTATTTTCAGTAGAGACCGGGTTTCACCATGTTGACCACACTGGTCTCAAACACCTGACTTCAGGTGATCCACCTGCCTCGACCTCCCAGAGTGCTGGGATTACAGGCATGAGCCACTGCGCCAAGCCTTTGCTCTTTAGTCTTCAAACATTCTTTTTGAAATCCAAAGCTCCATGTAATTAGACTCCATATTCTAGCTTAATTATAATGGATGTGATAACCTTTTATTAAGGTTATTGCTATGACCATAGCACTTTGTACTACTTATTGTAATTGTAGTTAAATCTGTGTCTGTCTTGTTGCCATATCCCAATGCATATACAGTACCTAGCATTTATGTATTTACCAAATATTTATTGAAAACTTGTGTTAGTGGTGATGCAGTTGGGAAAACAAATAATAGTAGGTATTTTAAGAGGTTGAAAAATTGAAAAAAACATAATTGCAGATAGCTAGCTGCTTCTCCTAGGACTGGGATGACACAGGGGAGAGACTGGAGTTAGCAGAACCTAGAACCTTGAGGGAAGAGCCCCGCAGAGCTGAGACTCACACCTCGAATGAGGGGACACTACTGGTGCCTCTGAGGGGTTGTAATGAGGCTGGTTCTGGGAGTGTCAGTAAAAGCTGCAGACTGGAACCAACTGCTACTGCCAGGGTAAAGGGCCAGGCTTACACAGTACTGACAGGAGCAGGAAGCACAAAGGAAGGAACGAGGTGCTTGTCACTCCAGTCACTGACAAACAAAATTATAATTTGCACAGTTAGGCCCAGCATCACCAAGTAAAGTCTAGAAGGGTGGATTTGGAGCTGACAAATAGTAGCTTAATATCTGTTACCACCTACTCCTTTTGACTACTCAGTATATCCACACACTTGTACAGATACTTGAATTTCATTTGACAACAACAACAACTTTATACTTTCTCCTTAAAAGATGAACTTCATAAAATCAGAGTTCATAAAATCAGAGTTCAGCAAACTTTATAAAGGGCTTCATAATAAATACCTTAGGCTTTCATGGTCACTTATGATCTTTATCACATATTCTTGTTGTTTTTTTGTTGATAATCTTTAAAAATATAAAAATCATTTTTAACTCAGGGGTGTACGAAATGAAGCCATGCACCCCTCGATATAAATGAAGTTGCTCTCACCCTTTCTCTAGAAAGGGATGATACCAGTTAATGTGGCCATCTCTGGGCAGTGGTCATGGTATTGATTACTATATGATATTAATTACCCTTATAAGTATTCACATTCACAACAGAATATTTTTAATTTAAAGGCAAAAGTGTAAAGTTAACCACTACTAGCAATTCATACATAAAGGTAAACGGAGGTTATAGAGGAACAGAAAGATTAATTGCTGTATTTACAGGAAATATACAAATACAAAGAAGAGAGTCATAGCTGCTCTGATTCTTATTTTAGTAACTGGTCAAGAGGCTGTAGTTAAAATTTAGAACTTCCTTTGTTCACTAAATGGATGCTTAGATCCCTTTGCCCTTGGGCAATACTTCAGCTGGTCTTTTTTTTAAAAAAAGTTAATACCTAGAAGGTTGACCTAAACCTTCATTTTTTGTGTCTGCATCTCCAGGGTTCTTCAGTGCGCCACCTTTTCTTTTTCTTCTGTTTTATTTTAAATTAATTTGTTGCTGGAGATTTCTGTTAACTCTTCATATCTAGTGAATTTTTCATTTCACATATTTTATTTTTCTTCTCTTGATGTTCCATCCAGATCTTCCTCTCCCCAGCTATTTATTGAGGTATAATTAACAAATAAAAATTGTTTATATTCAACTGTATATCTCAATACAACTTGATGTATTGATAAACAAACACACACAAACACACACATTGTGAAATGATTACCACAGTCAAGGTTATTAACATATCTGTCACCTCACATAGTTATATTTCTTTTGGTGTGTGGTGAGAACACTTAAGATGTACTCTTAGCAAATTTCAAGTATACAGTACAGTATTATTAACTATAGTTACTATGCTGTATATTAGATCTGTAGAACGTACTCATAACTGAAAATTTGTACACTTTGACCAACATTTTCTCATTCTTTGCCCTGCCCACCCCCAGCCCCTGACAACCTCCCTTCTAGTCTCTACTTCTGTGAGTTTGACTCTTTTCAGATTCCACGTATAAGTGAGACCCAGACGGTACTTGTCTTTCTGTGTCTGGCTTATTTCACTTGGAATAATATTCTCTATGTTTATTCATGTTGTCCAAATGGCAGGATTTCCTCTTTTTAATGGCCTAATATTGTTCCATTTCCTTTTTGGTTGGGGAAAGGTTCCACTTAAAATAAGACACCAGTTTTGGTTAGGAAAACTTGAAAAATTAGAAACTTGTAACATGGTACCTGATACAGGTCCCTAATGTAGGTATTCTGGAGCATTCTGGTTCGTGCATATGATTTGTTAATCATAATAATAGATGGTTATTAGAGGGGAGGAGACATAATAGTTGACTCTCTTTTGTGTGCCAGTGCCCATGCACTTTTCATTTAATCCTCCCAGTAACACTGAGGTAAGAAGTTTGCCTCTTGTTTGGAAATTCTGAAAGGATAAGCAGATTGTCAAAGATCGTGACATAAAGAACCGTCTGGAAAATATTTCAAAAGTATATGGCCTTTAAGTTCAAAGATAATACATTTGAGATGAAGACAAGCCAATATACCGGTGAAACAAATGCCAGTGAATTCAAAGGACAAGAGAGAGTCACTGAATCTGTTAGAGATGATATGTGTGGGAATAAGTTAGTGAAGAATTAGTAATAGAGCCAGTGCCATTTTCATAGACATCAGACTTTATCTGAAGGAAATTATTTGTGGATTGCCCAGTTAATTATCATTGTTCTTTTCAAGGAGAGTGTTTCTAAATATTGACACATTGTATACGGTTTTGTCAGCAGTTGGTAGCAAGACCTTCCAGTGTGAACTATATGGTGGCTCCTGTAACTGGTAATGATGTTGGAATTCGTAGAGCAGAAATTAAGCAAGGGATTCGTGAAGTCATTTTGTGTAAGGATCAAGATGGAAAAATTGGACTCAGGCTTAAATCAATAGATAATGTAAGTATTTTAAATACCTATTTGAATTTGTCTAAATATCTTACATAATTGATTAACGTTAAAATAATTTGAAATGGAAATGCTTTAATTATAATAGTGCATCTGTTGTTGAGAATATTTTAAATCTACTAACTTAAATTTGTTCAGTTGGGGACGTTCTATTTTGCAGAGGCATAGTTGGGACTTCCAACCACATTACTTTGAAAGATGTTTTTCTTTTCTGAATATTCTAACTGGAATACATTTCACTGGCCTACATATATTATAATGTACTTTGTATAATAGAATTGTGGCAATTAAATAGAGCAGATGTGAAGGTTAAGAAAAAACTGACCAATAATAGTCAATGTCGGTGTGCCTTTTTTTTTTTTTTTTTTTTTTGAGACACAGTCTCGCACTGTCGCCAGGCTGCAGTGCAGTGGCGCGATCTTGACTCACTGCAACCTCCGCCTCCTAGGTGTGTGCGCATTTTTAAACCAAATGATCAGTATTTAACTTGTGAGGTGGTTTTTGCAGATTTGTTATTAACATCCTTCATATTTGAATTTAATAGGTCATTTTTTGAGTTTTTTGAGTAAAAGTTGCTTTCTAATTAGGGCAGCCATTACTTTATAATTACCTCTCACCTTAATATACTGAATATATGAAACAGGGTTACTCTCTGAGGAACCATTTAGAATTGTTAAGGACATGCTGAGTCTTTACCCCAATTTACAGTTTCAGCCATTACCTTATTGGATTCAGTTTCAGTCATACATCTGTAGCTTAGTGCATCCAGCCTTTCAACACAGAAAATGGTAAGTGTGGTGCACTGCTGTAAATGGAGGAGGCTGATCTTGGCAGGAAGCCCCAACCCTGCCTGCCCACCCAGGGGGCTGAGGCCATCGATGATGGCCTTGCTCACTTGTATCTTATTCAAAATACATCTGTGTGCTTGGTTGGGATGCTCTTTGCTGCCCTTTCTCCAAAATCTTCAGGGAATAGAGAATACTGCTGCCCCTTCCGCCAGGATTGCTCTTGTGTTCTTTCCTCTGTCCTAAAGAGAAAAGATACTTTTCATAGGCCCCTTGGCCCCACTGTAGGAAATACTTGCAGTGGATTTGTTCACTTGGCCAAAGGGCATTTTTTCTTATATGGGGTGCTACCTAGTTCTTGCTTATCACTCTACAATGTAACAGATGCGTGATAGAAATATGTGACCTAGCTTAGGATTGAGGTAGATGCACTTACATTTTATTTACCAGGCTTATTCTTCTTTTATACTTACCTATTTATATTTTGTTCAACTTCTGATTGAGATTTTACATAAGTAAAAATATCCATGTAAGTAGTTATTTGTTAACAGTACTTGAGTTTTCTGTATTTATTTGTGTGTTCTTTATAAACCTGTGCATGTGGATTTAATATGCCCATCTTTTTAGTCTGACAGACTTTAATCTTACTTGATTATACACAATTTAGCCAATGGGTAAAGGAATGTTTCAGCTCAAAAGGTAGAATTATGACCTTAAACTGTCATTTATTAAGCTGTAAAAGAACTCACCAAACTTTTTAATATGTGACTTGCTTTTCCCCTAAACATGATTATGGACTGATAATCTGGTATTAGACTCATTAGACACTTGCATTTATTAAAGTTGTCCCACTCTATTTTCCTTAGTTTTGTATTCCAAGTTGAAAGGGGGGATTGTGGTTGGTCAGGTGGGTTATGATTTGGTATAAAAATTGCCATTGAAATCTCACTTTTTTGCCGTATTCTTTGGAGTTACTATCTTGATAAATTTTTCAGTTTCTTTTGAGGTGATAACTGGATAGACTCCTATAGTTTTTCCTTTTTTTTTTTTTTTTTTTTTAATCACTAAGGTAGAGTTTTTAACAAACAGTTGTTTCCTAATTTTCCAGCATTTTAAACCGTATCATAGTAGTGGTAAATGACGAAAATTATTTTCTTATTATCTAGGGTATATTTGTTCAGCTAGTCCAGGCTAATTCTCCAGCCTCATTGGTTGGTCTGAGATTTGGGGACCAAGTACTCCAGATCAATGGTGAAAACTGTGCAGGGTGGAGCTCAGATAAAGCGCACAAGGTGCTCAAACAGGCTTTTGGAGAGAAGATTACCATGACCATTCGTGACAGGTAAGCTGTTACTAAACAGTTCAAATGAAAATTCAATACTAGTTTTCCATTTTTTTGGGCTTTCAGAGTCTGTGAATGTATTATTTTGTTGCAGAAAATGATAAAATGTTATTGATGAGCCTTACAGTCTTGCAGCTGTGTGGTGCAGACTGTTTGTTTGTTTGTTTTTAAAGCATTCTGATATGATACCTTATTTCAGAATTTATAGGACAAATCTCTCTAGAAAATAGAAAATGTATGTTGGAGAAGTAACTGAGTAGCAGGGTATCTCTGAGCTCACTTTCCGACTTACTGCTTAGATACATCTGGCCTAGTTTTATCAGGACTCTCAAATTGTAGACATACTATCACAGTGGTGCCTCATTGTGAGGGTCACAGCCCATGCAGACTTCCAAGTAGTGTGGGAGTTCTGAAAACCGTATCAAGACTTTTGGGTAGTTATGAAGCAGTAGTTTCCAAGAACATGGAATATTCTGTTTAGCAGCTCATTCACTTAGACCTTAAACATTTAGCACATGAAACAGGGGCCTCCATTTATTTTCTTGTCTACTCCTTACCCAATTAAGGGTAGACCTATATCACATTGCTTTGGTAAGCTTTTGAGTTTTTGTTCCTTCTCAGTGAAACTTCTGTTTTATCTTTGTGTTTCCAGTTGCTCATTCAGTTTAGGTATTTAGTAAATGTTTCAGATGAATGTCCTTTTTACTGTAAGCAGAGTTTCAAAGAGTAAGTTGTACTAACAGGAAGAAATGCCTCTTCTGGATTTAATATTGTAAACACAAGTTTATCATAAAACCCTTATGATAACATGATAACAGAGTTTATAGAGAATCAAGCAAACGTAACTGGTGTAACAACTTTAGAGGGACAGCTGGATGCCTTTTAATAATAGCTGCATGCCTTCCTTTCCAAAGGGGCTTGAGGAACTTAACGTCTTCCTGCTGCTCTAGTTTTTCTTTTCAAATATAGCAGTGTATAAAATTTTCAAAGTCAAGTTGTGAGAAATATTTTAGAGGTTTTAAACAAAAGAAATAGTTCCTAAATATGATTTGGCTGTAGAAAATACCAAAAGTTAATAAAAAATAAAAATTATTTTTACCACTGTGATTTAGTTAAAAAGCTTATCTTATTCTTAATGCTGTAAAGTCTGATTAATTATAAAGGAAAAACATTGATAAAACCATATAAAGCAGTTGTCTTTGATACTTAAAGAAGGAAATGTTGATTAGTAAATCAGTCAAACCATAATGAATAAACTTAAAAAAAACTTTTACACAAAGATGTTCTGTGAATGTATAAAATCAGAGCTGTAAGTTGCTCTTATTAGAAACAGTGTTTATTATAAAAGTATCCAGTATGGCAACATTTATGGTATATGAAATCCATTAAAATGTTTACCTTAGAATTAAGTTTTTAATATAACCCATTATGTTTGTAGGCCCTTTGAACGGACGATTACCATGCATAAGGATAGCACTGGACATGTTGGTTTTATCTTTAAAAATGGAAAAATAACATCCATAGTGAAAGATAGCTCTGCAGCCAGAAATGGTCTTCTCACAGAACATAACATCTGTGAAATCAATGGACAGAATGTCATTGGATTGAAGGTAAGGAACAGACTTTGTGCCATGTTCTGCTGCAGTTTTAGAAAATGTCTGTCTTTTGACTGTATTTAGGTGGTGCTGTTTTCAGTGACTTAGGTGGGAGATGGGGAACGTGGGGCCTGGGTTCTTGCTCTAGCCAGTCACGGGAATTATTTGGGCTGTTATCTAGAACTACAGTTCCTATAACAAGGGGGGTGGAATCAATGATTTCAGAAGTACCTCACACTAGAATTCTGTGGAAATATGGGCAACAAAGATTTTTATGACATTCTAAATGAATAGTTGCCCAACATTTCTCAATCCAGGAATACAAGGAAATGAATAATAGTTTTGGTTCATATTAATACTTTATTTTTATAGTTTTTCTCCTCCACAAATTCCTAAATAAGTCTATCTTAAGGTCAAAAAGTTTTAAGCATGACCTCCTCATTTCGTAGACTTTGATTTAGAATACACAGTTAACTAAGAGGAGATGGTAGTATTGTATATGGGGAAAATTATTTAATATTCAGAAAGGAAAAGGGTTTTTTTTTGACTAAAATATTCAACTCAGTTTACTTAAGCAAACTGGTTACTAGCTGTAAAACAGTGTACAATTAAACTTGGTAAGAAATACTAGAAAAAAATTAGAAATACCAAGCAGGATTTTAGAGATCTTAACAAAACATAACAGGACATATATTTTGTATTTCTTTACCAAGACTGGCATAATTTTGTATTTATTAAATAAAGCCTCTGTGGAATTGATTTTTAATATGTGTTTTTATCAGGACTCTCAAATTGCAGACATACTATCAACATCTGGGACTGTAGTTACTATTACAATCATGCCTGCTTTTATCTTTGAACATATTATTAAGCGGTAAGTAAACAATTCCTCAACTTAATGCATATGGTCGTGTGACTTAATGTAAGCACTATAGTTTAATTCTCAGCCCTTTGGGTCTTTTACCTAAGGAATGAATACTGGTGTTTATCTAGAAATTTGAAGTAAGTTATTTAAGTCAGCGGGATTGGTAAGGATGAGCTCTTACAACTTCCCAAGTATGGAATAAAATCCACATATACTTTCCTCAGTTTTGATATTGCCTAGTAGAAGAAAAGAATGCAAGGAAAAGTGGGCATGCTTTTAGCTTTCAATTTGCAGTACAATTGACTGCAGTTGTACTGCCTACCACTCCTCTGCTCAGTATAAATATAGTTGTAGTGGTTCGTAATGGAGAATTCTTGCCAGTGGAATGCTAGGAGTAAGTTTCCCTTCTCTCCAGAATCTCAGGAAGCAGATAGACATGTGTGGTGTGTTGGTGCTATCTGTGCTCAGGAACTGAGGATTAGAAAGCCAAGTGATCAGAAATGAAAAGAGGCAACAAGGTTACTTCTATACAGCTTTTCATATCCTAGCATCTACCATAGCTGTTTTTGCCAAGCCAGCTTGGAATCCTTCTTTCAGAACCTCTATCATGCATGTGAAAATGAGATTTAAAAGATTCATAAACATAACCATTGTAATGAAATTTTTATGTTGGCTTCTGGATAGAATGCACCTCCCTACGCTTCGAGGGGGTAAAAAGGAGTTATTGTCATGACTAATTGTTCTAAAGTTCTCTTTTCTTAAATCACTGATGGATCCCTCTACCCCAACTCATCACAGCCTTGTCATTTTCTGTTTTTTAAAAATCACCAGGTTGGGCCGGGCGTGGTGGCTCAAGCCTGTAATCCCAGCACTTTGGGAGGCCGAGACGGGCAGATCACGAGGGTCAGGAGATCGAGACCATCCTGGCTAACAGTGAAACCCCGTCTCTACTAAAAAATACAAAAAACTAGCCGAGCGAGGTGGTGGGCGCCTGTAGTCCCAGCTACTCGGGAGGCTGAGGCAGGCGAATGGCGTGAACCCAGGAGGTGGAGCTTGCAGTGAGCTGAGATCCGGCCACTGCACTCCTCCAGCCTGGGCAAGAGAGCCAGACTCTGCCTCAAAAAAAAAAAAAAAAAAAAAAAAAATCACCAGGTTTAATGTACAAGAATTCATTTGTATCCTAACTTCTCTAGCCAAATACAGATAGCCTTTCCCACTGAGGGTCTGTCAACAACTAGATTACCAGAGATGCTTCTGGACTCATTTAAAAGATCTTTCCTTTCTCTCCATTCACATTTGATGCTAACAGGTGCTAAATTGGAATTGGGAATTTTCTTGGATTAACATAGCATTTTCAGGGGGGGCAGGGGAACAGAATCTCAGTATATAATAAAAGCACCTCTCTTGTAGGATGGCACCAAGCATCATGAAAAGCCTAATGGACCACACCATTCCTGAGGTGTAAAATTCACGGCACCATGGAAATGTAGCTGAACATCTCCAGTTTCCTCCTTTGGCAACTTCTGTATTATGCACATGAAGCTTTCCCGGAGCCAGCGAGCATATGCTGCATGAGGACCTTTCTATCTTACATTATGGCTGGGAATCTTACTATTTTCATCTGATACCTTGTTCAGATTTCAAAATAGTTGTAGCCTTATCCTGGTTTTACAGATGTGAAACTTTCAAGAGATTTACTGACTTTCCTAGAATAGTTTCTCTACTGGAAACCTGATGCTTTTATAAGCCATTGTGATTAGGATGACTGATACAGGCTTAGCTTTGTGTGAAAACCAGTCACCTTTCTCCTAGGTAATGAGTAGTGCTGTTCATATTACTTTAGTTCTATAGCATATTTGCATTTTTAACATGCTACCATAGTACATTTAGAACGACTGCCTTTGATTTTTTAAAAAAATTCTGTGTGTGTGTAAAATGCCAATTAAGAACACTGGTTTCATTCCATGTAAGCATTAAACAGTGTATGTAGGTTGCAAGAGATTGTGATGATTCTTAAATTTTAACTACCTTCATTTAATATGCTTAAACTGTCGCCTTAACTATGTTAAGCATCTAGACTAAAAGCCAAAATATAATTATTGCTGCCTTTCTAAAACCCAAAATGTAGTTCTCTATTAACCTGAAATGTACACTAGCCCAGAACAGTTTAATGGTACTTACCGAGCTATAGCATAGCTGCTTAGTTGTTTTTGAGATTTTTTAGTCAATGCATAATGGAAACTTCTTTCTTTTAAAAGTTGCCAGTACCACTTTGTGCGAAGTGAATCACTATATATTTAATGTAAAAATTATTACACTAAACAGGATAAACTTTTGACTCCTCTTTTGTTCATTTGTGGATTAAGTGGTATAATACTTAATTTTGGCATTTGACTCTTAAGATTATGTAACCTAGCTACTTTGGGATGGTCTTAGAATATTTTTCTGGTAACTTGTTCCATTTCCTGACTCCTTGCAAACAAAATGATAGTGACATTTTATCCTGACTTTTTTCTTCTTTTTGGTTTATGTCTATTCTAATTAAATATGTATACATAAAGTTACATTTTAGTCTGTCGGTTACTGCATCATTTGCTTTCACCAAACTTATGCATGATCTAGAAGATAGGCAGGTGGAATTCACTTTCAGCTATGGGAGACATCATTTCCCAGAACAAGCTGACATTCAGGGGCCCTAAGAACAGCTCACAGTGCTGAGACTGAGTGTCAGGAAAATTGCTTCCAGCTGGGAACCCCAGATTACCAGGGCCAAGAGAGCTGGTTCACCCCTGCCATGCAGCAGGAACTCATTGAGGCTACTGACTGTCCCTAGCAGTACCTGAGACCAGATAATACTTAATAACACTTGAAACTGACTTTGAAAATTCTATTAGTGTGGTCTGACTCAAGTTTTTTCTCCTATATCATACTACTTGTAAGATACAACAGTGTTTTTAAAGAGTACAGAAACAATAAGTCGCACAATTAACCATGGTTCAGAGGTTGAATATAAAAATCTGCTACTGCTATACAGCTTACCTTGTTTGAAATTTAGAAGCGAAAAAAATACTGGATTATCTACCTGAGTCTGAAGATAATTTCAAAAGTAATGGAATTACATTCATATCACTAAATATGGTTTTCTAGAAGATGATTCTAGATCTATGGTCTTAAAAACACTAGTCTTAAGTTACTTAAATAAAATGAAAACAGTTTAGAGAAAAATATTTTTAATGTAGAAAAGATGAATAGCTATAATGAAATACAAACCGTTCCTATACACAGTAAACTTACTGTTATAAGAACTGCTAATCCTCCAGGTTCTTAGAATCTGGGTACAGCATTATAGAAAGTAACCACTCTATGAAAACATACACCCAAAACCCGATGGGTAGCAATTGTGATAGATTAGGAAGACAAAACAGATTCAGAAGTAGCAGAGAATACTGCACATTTTCTTGGAAAATTCTTAATTGTTCAGTGCTTTCTGACAAGTTTCCCTAGCCCAATTTATCTCTTAGCTGTTCTCTGCTACCCAGTCCTGTCTTCTGACAATCATCATACAGGGATGATCATCTGCCTTACAATGTAACATGTTTTCCCTAGCACTGCCACATTTTATCTGCCTTAAGAGAATGGCAACTAATGGCTTTCAACAAAGTCACCATGATTTAGAAAGTTTAAAACCACAAATTTTCCATGTGGTAAAACTTCTAATTACTAGCATTGCACATTCACCAGTCCGTTTAAAAGTTTGGTTTACAAATGCATTAAATAGAGTTCAACTTAATATTCAGGAGAGGAAAAGGCACTTAATACTGCAATTTCCAGAAAATAATTTGTCTGTCTTCCCCGCCTGTGATGATACTGCTACACTGTTCATTCATCCATATACATGTCACAGCACCTGAGACAAAGAGACATTTTGGTTAGGTAGGAAGTTGACCAGGAGGCACCCAAAGATAAACTTTACTCTGGTGCTTACTCTTGCTTTGCTATTATTCATTTATTAAACAAGTGAAGTAAGTTCTATTTTTTTCTTGTCTTCTTCCTATAATAAAATCCTTGAATAAATTAAAAATAATTGCTTGGTACAAAGATCTCGTGAGGAATAATAAACCATTTAAGTGTAAATCTAAAGCCAAAACAACTGGAAATTATGGATATAGCACAGAATGCAAATAAATACCTTGGCAAAGTATAATACAGGTATAACATGAGAAAAGTTAGGAGACAGATGTGAAGGAAAAGGTAGGGAATTGGTGTAAGGTTATTGGTTTATTTCCTCTTCCACTGGAAGGGGTCAAATGACATTAAAGTTTCTAAGTAGAGAACTAAAGTCACAAATAATTTCATTTTTTTGAAACAGTCTCGCTTTTGCTCTTACCCAGGCTGGAGTACAGTGGCATGATCAAGCTCACTGCAGCCTCTATCTCCTGGGCTCAAGCTATCCTCCCGTCTTAGCCTCTTAAGTAGCTGGGACCACAGGCATGTGCTACCACACTTGTCTAATATTTCTGATTTTTAGTAGAGATGAGGTTTTGCTATGTTGCCAAGGTTGGTCTCAAACTCTTGACCTCAAGCAGTCCTCCCACCTTGGCTTCCCAAAGTGCTGGCATTACAGGCCTGAGCCACTGAGCCTGCCCCAGAATTTTTAAGGTGTACATTTAAGAAGAAATAACCATATGAAGTTGTGACACAGGGAAGAGAATGAAGGTAGGAAGTTACTGCTTACAGTGGGAAGTCAAGGGGTAACAGGAGACACTAAAAGAATTAAAAACCAAGTCCTCCAAATGATCAGAAAGCAAGAATTTGTAAGCAATCGAGTGAATCTCCAAGAAATATTACTAAATGAAAAAAAAGGCCGGAAAAGTTTAATAATATACTTCACATAAACAATTTTATACACATATACCCTCTCTTATTCACAGGACACACACTGATAAAGTACTGTAAGGAGGACTGGGAGGTAGAAGTCAGCGGTAGAAAGAAGCCTTAATTTTCATCGTAGTTCCTTTTGTATTGTTTCTGGGTTTCTTCTTTTTTTTTTTTTTTTTTGAGACGGAGTCTCGCTTTGTCGCCCAGGCTGGAGTGCAGTGGCCGGATCTCAGCTCACTGCAAGCTCCGCCTCCCGGGTTTATGCCATTCTCCTGCCTCA
>NW_012102432.1:5716791-5731111 GCF_000951045.1 Mandrillus leucophaeus | reverse complement strand
GCCCGTCTTGGCCTCCCAAAGTGCTGGGATTACAGGCTTGAGCCACCGCACCTGGCGGGTTTCTTTTTTTTTTTTTTCCTTTTTTTTTTTACTATTCTAAAAATTTAAGATCATACTATTATCTTTTAAAAAATTATAGCTTTACAGTGGTTTTTAATTCTCCATATGAAAGTTAAAGACTTCCTTTTTGGAGTCTGATGCCTGTTAACATAAATCTAAATCCTGAGTAACCTACGAGATGCAGATCACCTGGCCAATCAAGAGGCTCCAGGGACATGTTTATAGCACGGAAAACCATGGGTGTTTTTTGCCCAAGAATTGTGTTCCCTGATGGAAAAGGCAGGCTTGAGTTCATTATCTTGAGAAAAAAGATCAAGACAACCGCAGTAGCTGCTTACCTGTGTGGCCCTGTATTCTCTCACTGATTTTTGCTCCAAGAAGGTCCCAAACAAGCAGTTCACCAGACTGACTTCCAGATAAAACGGAATTTCCATCCCAGACAAAACACCTGCAAGAATGATTCAGAAATAGTCCTTTCTTCATCATGAAAGAAGGACTATATTAAACTGGCCATTGTAAGCCCAAATGAAGGGATCATGAACGTGTCTGTAAATGTCTTCGCCCCCGGTAACTCACAAACTATACCTCTGGGGCTCATCTGATGTCATGGAGGAGATGAGCATTCCTGTCTGCACATCAATGACATTAAGACAGCCATCTGCTCCTGTGCTGAGGACGTGGCGGCTATCTGCAACACAAGGTGAGACTCAGACATGAGTGACAGCTTCAGAATGTGGTTTAGATTATTCTGGATATTATTTCTGAGTCCAGTGGCCTAATCTCCACATTCATTTTCTTCAAAACCCTTGTATTTAAGCAATGACTATCCTCTCCTTGAAATGGTTCCAGCTCTTTCCAAGACGCAGGGATGAGATGACCCTTTATCTCAATGAGTTCATTGTTATCTTATAAATGAATTTCTCTAATGAGTTGAGGAATTAAAAATATCCAATTCTGCTTTTCTACCTGATGCAGATGCCACAAGTATACTGTACCCTGGCATAATGCAGTGTTAGCTATTGGCAAAACCTCTTTTACCAGCAGATAGTGTTTTTCTTTGTAAATTTTAATTGTTTATTTCAAAAGTAACAATATTGTTTATGTCAACATTCCAATTTACTTAGTATTATCTGTTTTAAAAAGGATAATATCTACCTGGGCTAAAAGCAGTGTCACATACAATCCCTGAATGGCATGGAATCTGGTGCATTAAGGTGGCCGTTGTGAGGTCCCAAATATTCACTGTGCCTTCTTTGGTGCCGGAAACTAACAGTGTGCTTGCAGGATTTAAACTGATTGTATCTACCTAAGGAAGAAAACACATTGATACATATTCCATTTAGATTTGTGGTCATTAGCTATGTTTCTCTAGTCTGATTCAAATATGTAGTCATCATGATATAAATTAAACTCTATTGTGCAGTGTGCTGATGTTGCTAATGCAGATATATTTCAGCATCATCCTACTGATTAATAACATTTAAAAAATGAAATTAAATTCTTTGTAAGCTAGTGAATACAAGAAAAAATGAAAATGAAGTATTGCTAGAGTAAATGTAATGCTGTTTTAAAATAGCTTAAAACTGACAGTCTCAGAAAGATAACTCTATGAATAATAAATTATAGTGAGGCACCAAACTGCCTGAAGCACAGCCAGTCCATGATTATTTGAGGGTTTCGTGGGAGTGGGGGAATCTCTCAAGGCTATGCTTGCGTATCATCATGAATTGCATACTAAATATTTCTCAAACTCAGCTAATCTGAAGACCATGGAAATTAGGCATCAGTTCACAACTTAGAGAAAAGGCAGTACTGTCAATTACAGCGTAAGATGCAGCAGTGTGACCTGGAGAAAACAGAGCAAGTGAGAACTGAGTGCCTGTTGGCAGAGTGCCAACAGGCTGCATGCACTTGACCACCGCAGACAGCTGGTCACTGTCCCCCACTGTTGGATGGGTGTCTCCTGGACAGATGGTCCCCTTCCACCGTCTGGATCAGAAAACATGAAGGATCATAGGCCCTATCTTGTTGCCCTAAAGAGTTTGAGGGTACCCAAATATTCAATGTCCTGCTCAGAAACTATTATTTTAGAATTCTAGTTGGATGGTAGCTAATTCTCAGGGAAATGTGCAAAGAAGTAAATTGGAGGAAAAAACAAAACCAAGTAGACTTGGAAACCTAAAAAGTCAACACCAAACTGAGATTTAGCCTATAATCTTCCATTAACCAAATAAAGCAAAACAACATCAACAAAACCAAAAACCTTCTTCCAGCCCAACCCCTAGACTTTCAAGGTCAGTTTTCTGCAGTTGGTTGCTGGTACTCACACTGACATCATGTTCCAGCTCAGCCAACAAGTCAAAGTGGTGTCTTTTGGTGCCTGGCATCTCCGCAGGAACACCAGACCACACCTAGGATGGAACATATTGCAGAAGGTATTTTCAAACATCTAACATAAAGTCATTTCTAGTGCATTCAAGAAAATCTCCTCTGCTCAATTTCCATTTAACAGACTTGCCAATAAAGTTAAGCTGCACAGTGCTCCAGCTCCTCCTCCCTATGCCTGCACTTTTCCCCACCAGCACGTGCTTGCTTACCGTCCCTTGTTTGTGCCTGTGTGTTTCTATCACCTGCACTAGCTGCTGTAATCATGTGACTTTAGTATGTGAACTAAGGAAATAGGAGTGTAGAAGTGTCACAGTGTTTTGAGAACACTATTAATGTTTCAAGAAGACCAAAAAGGATGTTACCCCCAAAATAACTAAAAATAGGGACAGGCAAATAAACTTATCTACAAGAATGGAAGAAAAATTTCTGAAAAACTCCTGGAGGAATTCTAACAATTTTAGGTTCTTGCTTTCTTTTACACCAACACAAAATAGAAACTGAAAATAATGAAAGCTGGCGTGGTTTATGTAAGATTCCAAAGAAAAAACCGAACACAGTCCTGCATCGAAAGAATGGTGAATGAATGTGAACTCAGATATTTTAAGTTTAAATAAAATGTGTCTTTTAATGATTCCCCACTTTAACTTGACATTGTCTAATTAACTATAATCCGTTCTGATCATGGCAGATGAAAGGGGCTGCTACTATACATTTCTTCTAACTCTGCTATTGAATGAATGCTAGACCATTCACCCCACAATGGAATATACAGTACAGAAATAATGATAAACTTCCTATTAAGAAGTGGCTATAATTCCCACCACTGCACTTTAGCCCCAGCCTCAGTAACAGCAAGACACTGTCTCTAAAAAAAAAATAAAGAAGTGTTTTTTTAAATAAAAAATAAAAAGAATGTACATATCACAAAGTATGTGCTATGTAAGGATATTGACTGTTACTGCCTATGTTTGAAATATATATATTATTATATAAAGAAAAATATATATGTAATATTTAACAGATATTGTATTTTAAATATAAATAATATATGTAAGTAAATACATAAATATAGATATAGTTTATATATACTTTTTAAACACAGGCAATAACATTCAATATCCTTACATATCACATGCTTTGTGAAAAAGAGTGAAGCGACTGAACACATTAACAACAGGTAGTTGAGTGGCTTATATCTGAATGTACAAACATTTTAAGCTACAAATTATATATATGCCATATAGCACACCAAGTTAAACAATTTTTTAAAATTATATATTAACCTTCACTGTAGAGTCCCACGATGCAGAATATAGCCTGTTGTCATGCCAACAGATCTTACTAACAGCATCATCATGTCCCATTAATGTGTCCTGGCGTCTTCCAAACGCTATGGAATAAAAATAGCTAAAAGATAATGAGAAGTATTAAAACAGTAGTCTGGCTTAATTTTAAGGCTCTTAAACACATATTAAGGAAACATTACGTTCTTTAACTCTATACTTACTAAGGCTCACTAGAATTACAAATTGCTTGTTCTCAAATTACTAAATCAAAATATTCAAAATTTGAATTTAAAATTAGAAATTTCCATGTCTGGCTCATTTGTGTTTTGACCTCAATTTAAAACTTAGAGAAAAACAGACTCCAATTGTAGAAGTTATTCAATTCAAGCAATCATATTCAAATCCAACCATACTGTCCTCATCTCTAATATTTGTTCCCTTTAGAAAACAGTGCTATATCCAGGCAGGGAAAGCTTCTGGCTTTTCACACCTCATGTCCACAGAGGCAGCTATTCTGCACGTGGAATCACAGAGTGGGGTGCACAGATACATACACATTATTATCCCATGAAGAAGTTATGACAGTGGCATCTCCTGGTAAAAGTAAACAAGACGATAAAGCCTGAAATACAAATGATTTGACATTAGCAATCTGTAACAACTAGTAAGTCTCAAACGCAGTAAAGCTATCTTATAAGTTCTCCCAAAAATTAATGCTCAAATTCTCTTTATGGTGGCTCTCCTCCTATTTACACAGATTTTCTCAACTGGCTAATTCCAGCTGTGGGGTTTTTTCCCAAACACAGGAAGGAATGTCCACATGTGTCAAGGGTATTTATGACCTAGGCTGATGACTCTGCAGGGTCCTGCCCCGGGCTGGAAGAAGCCCACTCACGCTCTGGAGTAAATCTCCAGTGGGGGGCGGGCTGGGGAAGATTCTCAAGAAAGAAAATACCCCCTCTGGACTACAGACTTGTGTGGGTAAGAAAACCTTCCAAAATTCTTCAGAGAATTTCCAGAACTTTTGCATGATTTACATTAAAAATAAAATGTGTTCTTTCAGAAGAATTGGTTTTGTCATATTAGATATTCTACCAACTCAGAGATGCATAAATTAAGTAGCACATAACATTTAGTCTGATAGCTAAAAAAAGGAAAGGTTTATTAGGTAGAATTCTACTGGGTAGCTCTCCAAGTATTTTAAGCTAAAAATGAAATCACAACAGTATGAGAAAATGGCGACCTGAAAAAAATTTTAAATTGAAATTAGAAGTAATCTAAGGTATTTGGTAGATTTACCACACAGGAATAAACTCAACTGTTTTGGGAGAAATAAAGTATCATTGTATGTGTGTGGATAAAACAAACTACTACACAGATTTCTATCATAATACTAGTAAGATGAACTCACCATATTTGAAAATGATATGCTTCTTTGCAGCATTTTCGATTCTTTAGAAAACATCTTCAAAGTGGAATCTAATTTAATAATGAGAAGTGGACAGATAAGAAAGATTTCCTAACCATTACAGATGCCAAAGAACAGCTGCTCTTCTTGTTCCTGGTGGCCAACAGTACACTTTATACTCCAAAGTATAATCTTACGGAAAACTGAATGTAAACAGAGCTAGATGACCTAAGGTCTTATCCAACATTAAGATTCTATGACCAGTAACCCCATGACAAAAACATCAATTTAAAATTCCAGAACTGGGCAAGGTGGCTCACACCTGTAATCCCAGCACTTTGGGAGGCCGAGGTGAGAGGATCACTTGAGGCCAGGAGTTCGAGACCAACCTGGCCAAAATGGCGAAACCCCACCTCTACTAAAAATACAAAAATTAGCCAGGCATGGTGGCACATGCCTGTAGTCCCAGCTACTTGGGAGGCTGAGGCAGGAGAACCGCTTGAACTCAGGAGGCAGAGGTTGCGGTGAGCCGAGATCGTGTCACTGCACTCCAACCTGGGTGACAGAGTGAGACTCTGTCTCAAAAAAAAAAAATAAAATAAAATAAAAAATAAAAAAATAAAATTCCAGCACAGACATGGTAGGTATACTGTTGATATTCCGGCATGATTCCAGGCAGAAATGTCATAGCTGGTACATGCAGAAAGTTACAGGAAGGAAAATAGCAATTTTAATAGTAACATTGAAATAGTAATTTTAATACTAAATAAGACAAAAAGATCTTGGCAATATGTTTTCTTAAAAAAAATTGCCCAATTACACTGTGATACCTTGCACTGAACATTAGTTATAGAAGGGAACCACTGACTTTCTAAATAATAACAAAGTAGAAATTAAAAATCCAAGCACTTAATTTTCTTGTTTTTGAGACAGAGTATCAATCTGTTGCCCAGGCTGGAGTGCATTGGTGTGATCTTGGCTCACTGCAACTTCTGTCTGCTAGATTCAAGCAATTCTTGTGCCTCAGCCTCCCAAGTAGCTGCGATTTTTGGAGTGCGCACCATGCCTGGTTAATTTGTGTATTTTTAGTAGAGACTGGGTTTCACAATGTTGGCCAGGTTGGTCTCGAACTCCTGGCTTCAAGTGATCCGCCCCCCTCAGCCTCCCAAAATGCTGGGATTACAGGTATGAGCAACTGCGCCCGGCCTCAAAACAACCTCTTAAACCAAGACTCACAAATTACAAGACCCTACTGCGCTTCGAACATCCTATATTTGAGATATGTAACAATCTATTTTCTAACTTACACAGCATGATGTCGGAATGATCTTTAAATAATTTCTTCTGCACAGAATAACTTACTAATTCAACCCAATTTTTGCAACCCCAACACACAGAATTCCTGACAATTTATAAACATGAGCCTCAATAAGACACTCTTCAGCATTAATTTGAAACCGAAAATGGAAGAATGAACACAGTATCACTTGAACTTTTCCCTGAGCGGTGTAATTAGATCTGATAGTCTTCCCAACCTTGCTTTTGATTAGGCAATTCTGAGCATTCACCACAAAATCTATTTAAGATGATTAATTTGGGGCATCCTATGTTATATAAAGATGTTTTTCTCTCCTTGATGTCTAGTGGTTAGGATTTGGTGCTCTCACTGCAGCAGCCTGGGTTCATTTCTTGGTCAGGGAACCAAAAAAATGGAAAAAGAAAATAATAAAAGAAAGAAAAGATGTTTTTCTTGAAATCAAGGTCCCCTGTACTAGAGGTGAGATCATGTTAAAGACTGCAGTAAAAGCTAAGCTCATAAGTGGCGGGTTGTGTGCATGCCCACATACCTAAACATACTGTATACTAGAAGAAGATATGTAACTTTGCGGTGACCATTAGGATACATATAAATTAGCAATATGAATTATGAAAATCTAAATATGAGAAGAAACAAACAGAAAAAAACAAAAGCTTTTGACTTTATTTTTAAACTCTTGGCCGGGCGCCTGTAATCCCAGCACGTTGGGAGGACAAGGCAGGCAGATTACCTGAGGTCAGGAGTTCAAGACCAACCTGGCCAACACGGTAAAACCCCATCTCTACAAATATACAAAAATTAGCCAGGCACGATGGTGGGTGCCTGTGATCCCAGCTACTCGGGAGGCTGAGGGGGGAGAATCGCTTGAACCCAGGAGGTGGAGGTTGCAGTGAGCCAAGATCGCGCCATTGCCCTCCAGCCTAGGCGACAGAGTGAGACTCTGTCTCAAAAAACAAAAACAAAAACAAAAACAAAATCAAAAACCTCTCTCTCCTTTATTGGGAAAATCCACAGAGAAGTGACCTAATGCTTAACAAGCCTCAGAGGTTTGAAGCCACAACGCTCATAAAATTCATGGTTCACAAGGTCATACAAGTATACTGAGCTGAAGGATTTAACAAACCATCCCAGACAAATCCTGCTAAGAACTCAGGTTTTGCTTAAAGATAAAGCATTTTGTCTGAGGCTATAATGTTGGCAAACTCCACAGGTAGAAATCCTGGCAAAACACAGATTGCTTCCTTCTATCAGAGAAGTGCCTCGGTGACCCTGGCGTGGCCCAGTTTGGGAACTGCACGGGAACTTCCATTTGGTCTACTGTGTAGAATCACTTCTGTGCTTTGTGGAAAATTTTTTTATATACAATCCAAGACAGTATTTGAAAAAGAACAGGATGAAATGCTACAGATCATGAACCATGATAACAGAATCTGAGAGTAGTAATTCTGATTTTCCTGGAAGTGTTTGGTTGGATAGCACCCTGTCTTAATGAATGAAAAATATAATTTCCTATGATAAAGACTAAAGAACGAGCAGCCTTATTTTTAAAAGTTACAAACTTTGTCAGAACGAGTTGTTTTCTCACGGAAGCAGGAATAAAGATACGACCCTTTCACCTCTGCATCTTCCAGAGTGCCAACACAGTGCTCTCAACATGATACGGTCAAGACATACTTTAATAAATAATACATAAGGCAGACTACCAGGGAGAGAACAATGGTGTATATAGTAAGGGATGCTTTCTGCTATATAGCTATAATAAGTCATATCAATGACACACTGCAAGGGTTTTTATAATTTTGATAATGTATAAGCATATTAAATAATATATTAATGTGATTTTGAGCTAAATCAAATATTCTGAAGAAATATACACTGAATGACAGAACTGAAAACCGTAACAGCAAATCTGCATCTCCGCGTGCTGACAGGCACACGCCGATTTCTGATGCAGCACTTGTGACTCACAGCCAACCCCAACAAGTGGACAGGGCACCCTCTTATGGCAGGCGGGAAGGACCTGACCCAGCAAGGGTGTGGAAAGGAGGCTGTTTCTGTCCTTTACCCTCAACTCTGGGAAACCTCATCAGCAACAGATAGATGTTTCATTATTATTTTTGGCAAATTACGATGAAACTCTATGCAATGTACCACAAAGGAACTGCTCTAAGTTTACGTGGAGGCAGCACATGCAAGTACAGTCCTTGACCGCGAGCTACATAATAAAGAACTCAGACATTCTAGGATTCTGGTGAAGTCGCCTTTCAGGGAGAAACACTGACCTTGGGATGTTGTGAACACTGAAGATCCATTGCGAGAGACTGTGATTCCAGTAACTGCTCTGCTCAAAAACAAAGTTTCACAAATTACTACTCATCATGTGTTAGGACACCCTCTTTGTTTCACGTCCTTGAGTTACTTTTACCAAGTTTCCTTAATGTTTTTCTTCACAGTATGCCTGCCGGATCTGTCCCAGCATAAGCCTGCCATTACCAAATCACCGCTTGGCAACTTCTTATGTTCTGGCAACACCTGTGGCTAGAAAACATCCCCACTCTTTGCTTCCCTGTGTTCCACATGCAATGCTTCACATATTCCTGACAATTTCTGGCAATTGGAAAACTCTTCTCCTTCTATTCCCTCTCGTTTGACCATCACCAAAGGGACAAATTCTTCTTCATAGTCACTTCATTTGCTCATTACTGAAGCTAATTTACTCAGTGACTATTCAATGATAAGAAAATTGGTTCCAGCCTGTCCTCTTAAAGGATCATTCAGTCTTCACTATCTTGGATTACAAGGTCCCTTCCTATGTGCCATTTAGAGAAGTTGAGAAAAGACAGCCATTGTCATCATGAATCAGCCAAAACTCCTTGTTTCTCTTCGGGAGGCTGGATTGTGACATGAAGCCATCCATCTAATGCAGAGCAGCACGCCCAGCTCCATCCATGACCAATATATCGGAGGGGCTGTCTACGGTCATGCAGCAAGGTGGGGCCTAGTCTCTGGACCTGGGTTTCCTCTCTGTAGCAGGATGAACAGGCTAGGTCAGTGATTCTCAAGCCTTTCTACCAGAGAACATGAAGGTCTTAATGACAGAGGGCAGAGAACACACATGTCATCTCTGGGTCCAACAGCAAGCCCAATTTCTTAGAAGTATAATTATTGTTATAATTATTGTTTTTAAAATTCATGTGAACTTTGCAATGTTCTCTCTCTGAGAGAGCTAATTATTTTTAAAAGGAAGCTTTTCACCTACATTATGTGTAAATTCAACACTTGTGGGGTATATATCACACTTCTCCCATCACAGATGCAAGGAGCTGTGTACCCCAATTTGAGAGGCACAAAACTGGCTGCTCTCTGCAGACCACACCTTGTACTGTGAAGTGACAGACTGCAGAAATGACAGCATGGTAGCCACCACAAATCATTTCGTGCCAAACTTTCCTACTACATCCACCTCAGGTGGAGATCGCTATAGACATTTGGGGGAGATTTTTCAAAATCAAGACAACATTGAAAGGGAATGTTCCCTCTGACTCAGCTTAAAACAGTTTAAGCCCATGCCAAGACCCTAACTTTCGCCAGGACCATCAGCTGCTGAGAAGAAGCAGAGATATTCTTACTCTTTGTGGATTTTATAGTGCTCGTGTAACTGCAGTTTGGTGATGTTATTCCAGGCCAGCGTTTTGCTTTCTTCGGTCAGGTCTTCAAAAGACTCTTCACCTGGAGAGACTACATTACATTTTCGCTAAGTCAACTAAGTTACCAACAGACAACAGCATCAGATTCACAACATTTTCTATTAAAATCAAACAACTAGGAAACGAAACACCCTGTCCCAATATGACTGCTTTGAAATGTACCTGTTAGATGGTTCCATGTTAGTCAAGGAAAGAAACTGTATAAAGAACGATAAAAAGTATCCTTGAATAACACTATTGTCTTTTTATACTTTTATCAATGTTTGCAAAGCTTTCACTTGGCCTCTAACTTATGAATTTGGGGAAATACAAGACTGAGTCATCATTTCCTTGTCAACATTCTTTCAAAAACCTGACAGTTGCCTAAGAATGCTACAGTTTTGTTTTGGTTTGGGGTGGGGAAAGCAGAGATGAAATCAATTACTGCAAGAGCTTCTGGCAGGAGTAATCCTTTTACTTCTGCTTTAAGAAGGGCTGAAACAATTACCCTCTTAAAACTATCACATGACAGTGGTTATGGCCTGGTGACTAAGCAGAGCGCAGTTTGAAACAACATCACAAGATAATCCTGTGATCTTTATTATTTAACCCTCTAGAGTATTCTCTCTTAAAGAAGCTACCCCTGGGTCATGTAACTCCAGGAAGCTATTTCTCCATGCTTGAGAGAATGCTCAGCTCTGTATGCCTAAAATGTCTGGATGTGCTTGGAACAGACAGGAGGATTGGAGATAAAAAGTGATTTTGCTCCCAAGGTTCCACAGTGTCAACCTGCTTCTGGAAGCCTGTAGGTTTGAAGTTGTCTTATGTAAAATCTAAAACCTGGGTAACTGGAGAAAGGTGAGCATTCTTTCCTACCTTTCCAAATATTAGATGTGAGAACTGGGTCAAGTTCAATTTAGTGCCTAGCACATGCCCATTACAGAACAGACACATTGTAAAGGTTTGTCAGTGTTAAATAAGTGAAATCCAATGAAGAAGAGACAACACTTTGAATTCAAGATCTGTATGTGGGTATAGAAGAGCATAATTAGGGCCAGAGAAAGTCTTTTCTGGAAGACAGCAGGGCTGACAGTGACTGGGAAGGCAGACTGGACAGCCAGGACTGTAAGAATGAAAAGGTGAATAGTTAAGGATCAAACACCAGCTTCAAAACCACAGAAGAGAAAGAGAACCACATAAAAACATACACGGCCAAGTTTCACTCATATTCAATTGCCAGAAAATAAAAGCGATTTGATTTCCCTTACAGTCTATAGCTGAAAACAAACAACATCAGCAAAAACAGGTGATTTGTTTTCAAGAGAACTGCAATAAGGCAGGAGAACACAATCATCTCTAAGTAGCACAACAGTATATGTCTTGTGTCCTCTTCAGAAACATCTTCCTCACAGAAGAGCAACAAAAGGTGCTCACGTTGATTCTCTTTACAAAATTTACCTGGGGAATCTGCCATAGAAGCATTATAACTGGAGGTCTGGGACAAACTTTTAAACTTTGGGGTGATCCTTCGAGGATGTGGTGTCACAAATAGTTGTTTTGGTGTTTGCCCAAATTCCAAGATTTGCGTAAGCATGGCTACCTTCTCATCAGGATCCTGGATGCTTTGGGACAGAACACAAAGAATGTAGTGAACCACTAGGTTTGAGTCCCTTGAAAGCACGCATTTCAAATAGTACTGATCAATAGGAGGGATCAACCCTCAAATAATGACAGCAACTATGTGCCAGGGTTGCCTAAACCTCATTACAGACATTCAGAGTATTTTCTGATGCTCAATAACACAACAGTGAAAGCAAGATAGAATGCATTTTACAATTTCCATACCTCAACATTCAAATAAATATATTAATAATTTAGATAAAGACATATCTTATAACTCAAGTAGAAACTCCTTATTGACATACAAGTACCTGTTCAAGTCTACACCTCCTTCATAGGTCAGGGGATGAAATACTGAAAAAGACATACAAAACACTATTGAAAGATGTGCTATTTCAATGTAATATACACCGTTTAGAACTTAAACAATGCAACAACTTAAAACTCATGTTCAAAGAAGTTGCTATTCACTTTGCAAAACAGACTAATATCCAACTGCAGTAAATACCAACTTGAATATTATCTTCAGATGAACAAAAATCTAGTTGTCAAGTAGGGGACCTGTCATCTCAGTCAGCATTATTTTCTCCTGAGAAGATGACTTATAGAATTAATAAGACTGAATTTCCATGTAAAAAATTAGGTCTGAATTTCCAACTACAGCTCCTTGTTATGAACATGGGAGACATGGATTATATGTTAGTTCATTTAAAAAAAGAAAACACACACGAGAAACGTGGAAGAAGACAAGCATTGAAACTGAAGAGAAGGTACACTGCTGCTGTTTTCTTTCTGTTAAATTAAAAAACAACTCTGGCAGCTACTTAGGAGGCTGAGGCAGGAGGACTGCTTGAACCCAGGAGCCAGAGGTTGCAGTGAGCCAAGACTGCGCCACTGCACTCCAGCCTGGGTGAGAGAGCAAGACTCTGTCTCAAAAAAATTAAAAAAAAGAAAAAAAAGAGAAAAAGGAAACTTTGGGTCTTCCATAGGAATTGAGGCCACTGTTCTATCTTACTGTAATAGAGTTTTAATTGAAATTATTGAATGGGATGGAGAGTAAATGCTAAAATTAGAAGACTTTATAAAAAGACCTCTTGGGGACAGGATAAGGTTGGTGATATTTGGGCAAAAGTCCTCCCTCCTCATCAGTTACTCAATATCTAATCCAGGGGCTGGGTGCAGTGGCTCGCGCCTGTAATCCCAGCACTTTGGGAGGCCAAGGTGGGCGGATCATCTGAGGTCAGGAGTTCGAGACCAACCTGGCCAACATGGTGAAACCTCGTCTCGACTAAAAAAAAAGTACAAAAAAATTAGCTGGTCATGGCGGCACGTGCCTGTAATCCCAGCTACTTGGGAGGCTGAGGCAGGAGAATCGCTTGAACCAGGGAGTCGGAGGTTGCAGTGAGCCAAGATTGTGTCACTGCACTCTAGCCTGGTGACAGAGCAAGACTCCATCTCAAAAAGAAAACAAACCAAAAAAAACATCTGATCCAGGGTCACGGAGCCAGTGGATACTGTGCTCTAACAGAACATGCTTCCACTGAAGAAATAAGACTAATTGCTTTGGCCTCATTTTTTTTTTTGGTATTGTTTGCTTTCATTTTCCAATGAAAATGAATAATGCTAAATATTCACCCAATGCTAAATAAAATGTCAATGAATATTACATACCATTATGGGCCCCAACTGCACCACTCCCTTTTTGTTTGTAGCCAAATATTAGATCAATCCACTCGTGAAGGTGTTCAGACACATAATTGCTTTCCAATGCATCTTTGCTCTTCTGGAGAAAGTCCTCGGGACTGGAGGCCCAAGGGGGAAGCTCCACATCGTCAACCATCTGTCCTCCTTGTCTCTTTCCCAAATCCAACTTCAGGCTATTGACTAGAAAGCTCACATCATCACCATAGAATTCTGGAATTAACTAAAAGTTTCAGGGGGAAAAAAAAAAGAACAAACATGTTGTAAAGCAGTTAGAAACCCCAAGTCCAGTTACTCATCAGCTTTATTAACTGCTTACCTCTTTAAAATCCGTTGCACCATCCAGACAGTTTTTCCAAGTTTCTGCAATACTACATATAAAAAAAAAAATTCACCTATTTTCAACTATGCAAATAGCAATAGCAGTATTTCCTATGCCCCTGGGGGTTGTTCTACACTTTACTTGTATTAACTTCTGTTTGTCAATCACACATAGTTCTAACCATCCCTCTGAGTGTCCCACTTTAACAGAAGGGAACACTGGGGCGCACAGAGTTTTATGTAACTTCTCTAGGGTCACACAGCAGGAGTGGGCATGGAGTCCGAGTCCACACCATTAGTATACACATTGCCTCATCCAAGGGCCAAATGGAGGAGGGTGCCTACACACTGAAAGATTAGCACCACTGGTCGGGCGCAGTGGCTCACACCTGTTATCTCAGTACTTTGGGAGGCCAAGGTGGGTGGATCACGAGGTCAGGAAATCAAGACCATCCTGGCCAACATGGTGAAACCTCAACTCTACTAAAAATACAAAAATTAGCTGGGCATGGTGGCATGCGCCTGTAGTCCC
>NW_012102432.1:5711062-5711641 GCF_000951045.1 Mandrillus leucophaeus | reverse complement strand
GTAGCCAAATATTAGATCAATCCACTCGTGAAGGTGTTCAGACACATAATTGCTTTCCAATGCATCTTTGCTCTTCTGGAGAAAGTCCTCGGGACCTATTAGATTAGACGCAATCGAAAAATCATGGAGTCTTCATTTTTTCCCCTCCCATTTCTCTTGTCTATCTATATGTATATAAGGTTTCTAGGACAGGCAAGAGGTCCACATATCTTAATGCAGTTTTTTTTTTTCTATCATATGAAATGTAAGTTTTTTGGGAAAAAAGTGGCAAGAATCATTTTCACATTAAAGTCTCTCAAATACATATTAATGTTTTTACATCATAGACTCATAGAATGCTTCTGATATGGAATAGGACTCATGTCTCCTCATTTAGATGGAGAATTACATTGTGATTTTTAAAAATCTAAGCAATAAAATAATTACTGAAATTGCACTACCTGGTAAAGAGTATCTATAATACAACACCTCCAAGGGGGAACTCACTGGAGGCCCAAGGGGGAAGCTCCACATCGTCAACCATCTGTCCTCCTTGTCTCTTTCCCAAATCCAACTTCAGGCTATTGACTAGAAAGCTCA